>NC_088235.1:39256642-39279142 GCF_036934945.1 Oncorhynchus masou masou
GGCTGGTTTCATCATATCCACAGCACTTAGCTTTCTCGCCCGGCTGGCCCCATGTCCTGTCCCAAATCCCCTGGACCAGCTAGTGGCTACTGCTAATCCTCTCGGTCTCTGATTGTGGACCCAGAGATAGGGAGGTAGAGAGAGTAGAGAAAGAGAGACGTGGATTCCATTTGAAATGAGCTAGTGATATTTGAGTGAGGTGCTCTGATGGAATTATAATTATTGGCGCTCTCTTACATGTTACGTTGACATTTTTTAAATTTAGCAGAAGCTCTTATTCAGAGCAACTTACAGTTAGTGAATTCATCTTAAGATAGCTACTGTAGGTGAGACAACCACATACCACAGTTGCAGTAAGTACATTTCTCCTCAGCAAAGTAATCAGCAAAATCAGTGCTCGGGGGAATAAGACTGAGATGTCTTATTTAAGATCATCTTTGAAGAGGTAGGGTTTCAGATGTTTTAGAAAGATGGGCAGGGACTCTGCTGTGCAAGCATCAAGGGGAAGCTGTTACACTCCTGTCTCTACACCACTCCAATATGCTCCATAAAGGGCACCCCTCTCTCTCTCTCTCCTTCTTCCCCTCAAGCTACAAATGGAAACATGTACAATGTATATTGTAAATGCAAGAGCAGTGTGTGAACAAGATTATAGAAACACCCGTGTCAGTCTTCAAAGCCTGGTATTCTTAACGCACATTTGCATCTGTGTTGGCACTGCCTGGGGCAAATTGTGCCATTTGTAAAGGAAGATGAAATATATAACTGCTTTAAGTTTCTTTGGATCCCATGTATGGAATTATCTACAGAAATCACTCCAACTTGATGTGAAGGTGTCTCTCGGAGGGCAGTTCAAGTTGTTGATTAAAGATGCAGCCTCAAACAGCCAGTAGTTTTAAAGTTGCGCTCACGAACCAAAAGTCGTCCTGTTTTTTTGTGTACTACGTCATACGAATGTGTACTATGTCACACAAATGTGTACTATGTCATCCATTTTGTGTGATATGTTACGAATTTTGCAATTTGTATGATAGACTACGAATCCAATTTGTGCAATATGTTACAAATCTGTTGTGCTTAAGATAGCAGAGGGCATCTTTAAGGACCTACAATATTTGCTGAGGAATGTGATTGTTTTTATTATGTTGTATGTGTAAAATATGTACATTTGTAAATGATGTATATGCAGGGCTCCCTTGAGAAAGGCCTGAATGGGACTCCCTGTGAAAAAGAGGTTAAATAAAAGAAAAATGCATGATTGTATTTGTGTCCATGCTTATGTGTGTGTGTCCATGCTTATATATATATGTGTGTGTGTGTGTGTGTGTGTGTGTGTGTGTGTGTGTGTGTGTGTGTGTGTGTGTGTGTGTGTGTGTGTGTGTGTGTGTGTGTGTGTGTGTGTGTGTTTGTTGGCTCGTGACTCAGGTATCAATAGCTAGAGTTGTTTCTGTGCCACTGATTACATGTGTTAGTGAGTCAACGGGCTGAACAGGCCCAGAGGGAGAGACCGGATACATAATTAATATACGTGTGTGTGTCTTTGCAGGGAGCTGAATGGGAATAACCTCACACGCATCACCAAGAGTGACTTTTCTGGACTCAAGTACCTCCGTGTGCTGTAAGTAATCTACACTATGTTCATTACTTAGTGTGCATGGACACAGAATTCCCCATGCATATTATATAAATGCAATACTGTTAATGATTCTGAAGTGTCATGACAATGTCCGTCTATTCTATTTCTGTAGACACTTGATTATTTATGTCACTGTTAGTGGTGATGATGACATTGTAGTGGCTTTAGAGATAATGAATGTCTCACACTAACTAACTGTACAGTCCATTAGACCTCTTATAAACTCACTTATACACTCTCTCTGCTGTCTCAGAGTGGCCCTTATACCATCAATGACTAAATACGCATATGCACACACACACATTACCGTCCACTCCCATACTGTCTTTAGCCTTTTAACTCAGGGATATAATAGGTCCTAAACCCTGTTAACATGTACAAGTGCAGCCGCTGAATCACTCAGTAGTTAAACAGTACTTGTGATTCCTGGTGTAGGTGTTAAAAGTGTGTGTGTGTGTGTGTGTAGCTGTTAAAAACAGCTCCACTGTAAGGGGAAATGCTTTAGACTGAAATATGCTTCAAATGTAACTGGAGACTGACTGTAGAACTTGAGATGCTGAAACCCCCACGGCCTCTACTATTTTAGAGCCACGCCATTACCCCTTCCATATCCCTCTCCCTCTTATCTTCCCCTTTCTTCACTCGCTCACTCTGTTCCTCACAACCTGCCTCTCTCCCCCTGTCTACTAACCAGATCCCACCCTCCCTCCCTCCCTCCCTCCCTCCCTCCCTCCCTCCCTCCCTCCCTCCCTCCCTCCTCCCTCCCTCCCTCCCTCCCTCCCCCTCCCTCCCTCCCTCCCCTTCTCTCTCCCCCCACCATTCCCGTATAGAGGTTAAATGCCTCCATGTCGCCAGCTTGTCACCAGTGAGGGAGAAGGAAACAGTTCCTTACAGGGGCACTAAAAGTCAGACTACAGCTTTTCCCTGGGTGACTATAAACTTTCTGATTCCCATAGAATACACACAAACACACACACACACACACACACACACACACACACACACACACACACACACACACACACACACACACACACAAACGTTATGTTCTTCTATCCTTGTGGGGACCTAAAATTAATTTATATTCAAAATCCTATTTTCCCTAACCCCTAACTCTAAACCCAGCCCAAACTCCTACCCTTACCATAACCCTAACCTCAACCCGTATCCCTAACCCAAACCCAAACCCAAACACTAACTCCTAACCCTAAATCTAACCGCTAACCCCTTACCATAATTCTAACCCTAAACGTAATTCTAACCCTAACCTTAAACCTAACCTTTAAGCATAAAATAGCCTTTGTCCTCATTGGGACGTGGGAAATGTCCCCACGTGGGAGAATTTGCCTTGTTTTACTATTCTTGTTGGTACATTTGTGGATTATAGGTCCCCACAACGATAGATATACCAACCCGCACGCACACGCACGCACGCACACACACACACACACACACACACACACACACACACACACACACACACACACACACACACACACACACACACACACACACACACACACACACACACACACACACACACGTCTGTCTGTTGCGGTCATGTGGCGGTGAAACCCTCGTATATCTGCCCTCTCTGACTCAGCGTACTAACAGTGGCCTGACCTTTGAGCCTCATAAACCCCCAGCGACCCCAGAGATGGTGTGAGTGTGACCCCAGGGGAGGGTCCTGACAGGAAGACCGGTTTAACCTTACAGTCAAAGACAGTGTCTGCTGGTCGACTGAGAAAACATACGCACGCACTCACATACAGAAACAAGTCAGAAAAGAAAAACAAGAAACACAGACAGACAGTCTGAGAAAGTGAAGCACGCTGATTGAGCCTGTCGCCGTGATAATCTCTCCTGAGGACTTCCTGTCTGGAGGGGAAATGGAGGATCACTCGGAGGAGCAGGAATATATACAATACTGTACATTCTAAGAAAAACGGGTTCCAAAATGTTTCTGTGGCTGTCCCCATAGGAGAACCATTTTTGGTTCCAGCTTGAAACCGTTTTGGTTCCAGGTAGAACTGTGTAAATGGTTCTACATGGAACCCAAAAGGGTTCTACCTGGAACCAAAAGGGATTCTTCAAAGGGATCTCCTATGGGGACAGCTGATGAACCCTCTTTGGTTCTAGGTAGCAACAATGTAGCTGTAATATGAATATATTCCACACAGGTTTCTAGAGAGATGCACACAGAAGTAGGGTTGTCACAATAACAGTATCACGATACTCTGAAGTATCATGGCAAGGAAACAAAACATGAAGAAGATTACATTTCTTGAAGAAAACATTCCTACAAATGTACAGCATTATGTTCTCACCTAGAGTCACATTAGTTTATTTTGCAAGCTGTAGCACCCACAATTTTATATAAAGTAGGTTTGCAGAGGACAATAGAGTTCAGTCTAATTTGTGTTTTATTTTTTGCCATGGAAATCTGGTATTGTAGTATCGCCACAACATCAAGTCATACTTCGTTGATACTTGTAAAAATGTCCATTCTTAATGCTTTTCTTGTACCTATGTTTCTCCTGTGGAGCTGCAGGCTTTTCTTTGGGTGCTGAAATCCATATTTTTAATATAATTTTTTCAATAGAGTAGGAAGTTACGACTTCAAGCGTGTACTGTCACTTGATACTTTTATAAATATCCCTTCTTTGTTGTCCGTTGGATTTTCAATCCATCATTTTTGATAAAGAAGTGCATTCTATGCGTCCCTGACAAAATGAACAAATCTGCCATGCAAGGATGAGCTGCTCCTCCTCTCTTAACAAGCAAAGGCTCTGTTGTGGAAATTCAACACAGGGACACTGTAAGTCAATATTAAATAAATCACTCTTTATTGTCAGCAAGCTCAACAGGTCACAGTCAAACTTAGATCCATAAAGTACCGGTCTGAAGTGAGCTCTGTCAGTGCAGTCCTATTAGTTCTCTTATATAATGCTTACACAGACAAGTTATTTTTGCATGATTTACGTTATTCATTATTCATAATTAATTAATCATTAACCTTTGGTTCATGCATGTAACCGACCAATACCTCACAAAGCTTATTCTCTCCAAGCTGAGACCTTGAAACTGAGATATCCCTTTCAGTTCTCAAAACAATGTTCTGGGTGCACTGCCAAATTGCTTATATTGATAGTGAGGATACCTCCCAGCCATGATTAATCAGTTACTTGCATGAACCCAGTTGAATTGATTAGAAAAGCACAAACATAAAATGTTCCTTCACAGCTCCCTTGACAGAGGTCATGTAAAAATGTATTTTAATGAAAAAAACTACGGATTCCATCACCCAAAGAAAAGCTTGCGGTGTCACAAGACAAACATAGGTACAAGGAAAGCATTAAATAATGGACATTTTTACAATAATCGACTGATAGCGAATCGATGTAGTTGGTGGTACACTCCAACAACACTTATCGCTACTCAACTCCATTGGACAGAGCTACTAAGCTAACAATACAGCAGAGCTGTGTCAAGTACAATAATGTAAACGGGGTTGTCTGGCACAATGGTACTAACAGGAGAGTGCCATACATTCAAACTCCGCATTCAAGGCCAAGCTAAATCAAGCTCAAGTATTTCAAATATTGGGGGGGGGGACGACAGAGACAGAGGTAAAGATGTAAAGATGAGGAGAAAGAAAAACAAAGAAAGAGCTGACCTGACCATAGTTTAAAGTTACCTAGATTCAGAAGTACTTTCTCCTCTTATTCTACCTCCATCTAAATTCATGAGGGGAGAGAGTGAGCGGAGGTGAGCTACACTTTTCTCTTTATATTTATGGAATGGGAACAGGAACAGCCATTTGCATTTATATTCGATTGGGAGGAAACACAGACTGCTGAGTGGAGCCGTGAGGCCTCACAGGACACACACACACACACACACACACACACACACACACACACACACACACACACACACACACACACACACACACACACACACACACACACACACACACACACACACACACACACACACACACACACACACACACACACACACACACACACACACACACACACACAGAACGGTTCTCTGAATGAAGGAACACTACTGTTGGTTCTAAGACCTGGACGCTTGTCTCTCCCTAAACTGTTATTGCAACACTTCCAAAACCATCCAGTGCATTAGCTTTGGCAGCGTACACATGTGTGTGTGTAAAGCCTGCAGCACTAACACCTAGCCAGGCACCGCAGCTCTTTGGACACACACACTCACACAGTGCTCTGACGTCCCCATGCCCCAAGGACAGCTTTACAGTGGGTCTCTTTCTCCCCCTCTGTTCTTTGAACCACCCAGACCTGGATCTCACCTTCGTCTCCCCCCTCCTCACCCCTGACTCTCCATGCCTCCCCTAGTTCTCCCTGATTCACCCATGCCTCTCACCCCTGCCCCTACCTCTCCACACCTCCCCCTCTAACCACAAGACCACACCAGACCTCAAGGCACAGTGGCCTGCCTCACTAACCTACCTTCAGAAACTCTTTCCTGGCTATGATCCCTGAGATGCCCCCCGGTGCCAAGATTCCACAGCCAGCCCCAGACCACACCACTGCCGTATATGTGTGTGGTTGTGTGTATGAGTGAGTGTGGACCACACCATTGCCTTGGGCAAAAGGGGTGCTGGAACTAGCCAGCCTATACACACACTTAACAAGGGGCCTTACCACCCATTTCCCAACCCCAACCTTCAGCAACCTCGTTCCCCCTACGCCTAAAGCCTGAGGTGACTGAGTGACTGAAACACATACTAAACACATACTAAAACGGAGTGTGGGTAGGCCCACTCTAGGGGATGAGTAGGTTCTGGGACAGCTGGGTAGAGAGAGGGATGGCCACAGGAACCCAGTTGAGGCTTGGTGTAACAGTATAGCTTCAGTCCCTCTCCTCGCCCCAACCTGGGCTCGAACCAGGGACCCTCTGCACACATCAACACCCACGAAACATCGATACCCTTCGCTCCACAAAAGCCGTGGCCCTTGCAGAGCAAGGGGAACCACAACTTCAAGGTCTCAAAGCGAGTGACATCACCGATTGAAACACTATTAGCGCGCACCACCGCTAACTAGCAAGCCATTTCACATCGGTTACACAGGTGCACATGGGATATGTGAGAAGGTATGTGGAATAAATGTGGTTCTATAGGGAATAAAACTATTTCAACATAAACAGAAAAGGCCATATGATTTAGAAGAGCAAGCCTAGCATTATCATGCAAAGACAGCAACAGAAGCTAGCATACAGTAGCAGACAACAAAGCAGACATAAATTACATGGTGGAATACAAGACAATTTCTTATTATTTCCATATTTATCTGAAAACAACTACATATAAATGTTACAGTGAAATACCAGCATATGTAATTACCTACTTACAATCTGTCAAATATGCACAATCATTCATCACTAGAAGAAACAGTCTGTCAAACGGTCAGCGGGAAAATAAACTGTCACTTCAGCTTACATTGCTATGGCAACCTGTCAGCTTGTGAGGGTTCTGAACAGAAGGCGGGAAGTTCGTGAGGAGCAATGATTTCACGCTTTTCATGTGCGTAATGCTTGAGTTTCAAACAATTGCTGTTATACAGTACCACGTACTTTCAGAGAAATCGAGCACTATGCGAAACTATCTATATTTCTCTCTTTCTCTCTCTCTCTTTCTCTCTGTAGACAGTTGATGGAGAATCAGATTGGAGCGATAGAGCGTGGAGCGTTTGATGACATGAAGGAGCTGGAGAGACTGTAAGTAGGCTACAGCATTTGTCTGCGTGTTCATATTTGCTCTCAAAGAGGTTTAGGGGTTGGCTATATTTGAACATCCCTGTCCATCGCGAGTGGCGGCCTGGGAGCAGGTAAATTTAGCTGAGGTTTGGGTTTACCCAACCCATCCTTCCTCAGTAGGCCACAGCCCTGGCCCATCACTGGAACATGAGGCTTTGCGTGAATATCACTGGAACGTGTGACTGCATGAACAGCTTGTAAACAGCAGGGTAATACATAGACAAACACACTCCCCACACCATGGTTAACACATAAAACAAACCTAGACCCCCATACTGTATGGCAGTGTTAGCCACAGGAAATTATGGAGCAGCATCATGTACAAAAAGGGCAGTGCTCTAGCCACAATGATATTAAAGAGCCCCACCCAGTGTGTGTGTGTGAGGACCACATCAGAGACACTCTCCAGTTGGTCACTAAACATGTGGTGAGAGGTGAGGGTATGGAGATCTAGGAGAGACACATTAAGCTTGGTGTGAATGGGTCTAACAACATCATCCATTCTCAGCCTTTACCCACCTTTGAAAGTAGTATAAAGTTCACTAACTTATTAGCAGGTCCACCTCGACCTACACTTTCAGAAAACAGGGTTCCAAAAGGGTTCTTCGACTGTCCCCATAGGAGAACCATTTCTGGTTCCAGGTAAAAACCCATTTTGCTTCTAGGTAGAACCCTTTTGGGTTCCATGTAGAGTTCCTCAGTACAAAGGGTTCTACATAGAACCCTCAAGGGTTCTTCTTGCAACCCAAAAGGGTTCTTCAAAGGGTTCAACTATGGGGACAGCCAAAAAAAAAACTTTAAGGTTCTAGATAGCACCTTTTAGTTCCAAACCCACTAACTTAGTGGGTCCAGTTCAGTATGAACAGAGCCGCTAGAAACCCAGTCAAGTCCATTAAAATTCTCCATTTCCAACCCAGTCTGTGTATCTGTCTATGGCTCTTGGCCCACACATCTGTCTACGCTATGCTACAGGCACGACCCGACCTGCCTCTCCTCTCCCATTCATTCCCATTCACCGCCATTCACTCCCATGTGTTTCCAATGGAGCATTGAGACAGTATAAAGCTGTGGTTTCAAATGGCAATTAGTAACAGTCTGTTCCTAATTTTCTTAATGGTTGTATTTGCATAAAGCCTGCCAGCCTCTTTCATTTGTTATCCTGGGGAGGGGAAGGCAGTGCCAAGCCAAGCTGCCTGAAGGCTCCAACACACTCATCTGTCTCTACAAATGTTATTTAGTAACCGTTGTTTTCTCGGTCCCCTAGAGATGCAAGCTGGATGTGTTCACATAACTGATACGTCTATAGGGGACGAATAAATCTGTTGTTTTCTTCTGTCCCTGTCTAGTATAATATTTCCCTTATCCATATCCCATACTTCTGTAACCCAAACATTGTGGTTGTATTTATGTGGACTGAAATGCAATCTAATGATAAATAATAGTGTCTATGTGTAGTGTTGGCATGCATCGTGCAGAAATAATGTACCATAATCTAGTTCATCAAAGTGCAGATCTGATTTCTAGTGCATACCTGACCGGGACATATCTGCTGTACTAAACATGCATTTTCTGTGCCAGGCGCCTGAATAGGAACCAACTGCAGCAGCTTCCGGAACTTCTGTTTCAGAAGAACCCTGCACTTTCACGTCTGTGAGTACACACACTTTATATTATCATACACACACCCTCTTCTATACACACTCTCTGTCTCACTCTTCTGTGAGTACACACACTTTATATTATCATACACACACCCTCTTCTATACACACTCTCTGTCTCACTCTTCTGTGAGTACACACACTTTATATTATCATACACACACCCTCTTCTATACACACTCTCTGTCTCACTCTTCTGTGAGTACACACACTTTATATTATCATACACACACCCTCTTCTATACACACTCTCTGTCTCACTCTTCTGTGAGTACACACACTTTATATTATCATACACACACCCTCTTCTATACACACTCTCTGTCTCACTCTTCTGTGAGTACACACACTTTATATTATCATACACACACCCTCTTCTATACACACTCTCTGTCTCACTCTTCTGTGAGTACACATTGCCTTCTCTTCCTCACCCTTTGCCTGCTTCCTGCCATGGAAGTGTATGTGTGTGTGTGTTTGTGTGCGTACTCACGTGTTTGTGAAGACTGGATAGTAGAAATCCAGGAGGTCTTGGCTTCTCGGAGTGTGTTGCGAAGTCCTCTGCCAATTCTGGGGTTGTGTGGGTTGTGTGTGTTTGTGTGAATGCTTTAGTAACCTGGAGTTGGTGTGGCAGTGTTTTCTCTAGGTTTTTTTCAGTAGTTGTAGCAAGGGTAGGGGTTGCATTGCTACTAGCTTAAGCGCAACGACATGCTTGCTGTTCCAATAGACTTTCAGTCATTGATCCAACGACTATTTAAAAGCGCGTCTAGCGTCTTCTAGGCAGAAATATATATTTAACAATACATCATATATATTCGAGTGTTGGCAACAATTTAGCAGCGGTGGGCCACCGTGTGGTGTTGAGGATTATGGAATGAGTGGCTATATGACTATGTTGGTTAGTAGGGACAGTTCCATCTTGTTGGAGAGGAATCCAAACTGCTGCTGGAGAAAGGAGTCAGTCTCTCTACTCCAATGGGTATGATGTGCTAGTTTAGTGTTTGGTGACGCATCCTGATGGTTTAAATCTCCCTCTATCACTCACTCACTCACACACACACACACACACACACACACACACACACACACACACACACACACACACACACACACACACACACACACACACACACACACACACACACACACACACACACACACACACACACACACACACACACACCCCTGTGGCTAATGAGGATAATGAGTGTCCCTGCCACTGGCCGATTGTTCTGGCTCCGATCATTCTGCTTTAGGTTACCTGGTGCTGCATCTGGGAATAATAAAACACTGGGACATGGAAACATAATTTCCCTCTGCACTTCTCCTGTCCCCAGTCCCAGTCCCTCTCCATATCCTATCCCTACCCTTCTGGAGCCACTTCCAACACAGTCTAGTCCACTTTTAATAAATGGAAAGGCTTAGGAGTGTCATCACCAGTGAGTACTACAACTGTATTGCACAATTGCATGAATAATGCTAAACAAAGAGGGGAAAGCCTTTAAGTCCCCGTGTAGGAAATAGAACTGGAATGGAGCACTGTTGGTAGACTGTTCCAAAAACACAACGGCTGTTTGAGACTTAAAGGCTAGAGTTGTGAATGGGCAGTGTGTGTGTGCATGCTTGGGTGCATTTATGTGTGTTTGTGACTGACTGATGTCCTAGGTAATTCTGTACTGTTCTACGACAGCCTTCTAAGCGGTCTACCAGGTGAGGCCAGAGCATAGCCTTGAGCCATTGATTAGTCCATCAACTAGACCAGACTTTGCAGGCCAGCAGCTAAAGGATTGGATTAACAGATCTCTCTGCTTCTACTTCCATTCAATATGCTCTTTATTTCCGTTACTAGCTGGCTTCTTTCATGAGTAGGTCTCCCTTTCAAACCCCTTTCTGGAGAATGAGATGCCTAAGAATGTTGAACGCCTGTTTAGACCATTCACTGTGTACCAGCACTGTGCGTGCGTGTCTGCATTTTTATCATTTATTACAGGCCGAAGTCTGATAATGAGCATGCCAGCGTGTATTTCATCTGAAGAAGTGCAAATTTGTTTAGGAAATAGGTGATTTTCTCACACCAGCCTCATAAGAGCATATAGGATATAGGATAGATTAGAAACTTTGTCTGAAGAATGAAACGTTATTGTTCACAGACAGGCAGTAACTGTAAAATGTCTCCCGTCCTGTAGTTGTCTAGCAGACGGGGCCTCATTAAACAGAGCAGTACCAAGACAAAGAGATTTCCTGATGCGCTCGCTGCTTCTTAAATCATCAGTGGTCTCCGTCTTTCCGTCACAACATGGGGTCTGGGCACTAGACTGGCGTAGTTAGGTTACAGCCAGGAGAGAGAGCTTCATGTACTTAACAGGTTTTCACTCCCACAGAAAGTCTAACGGTGTGTGTGTGTGTTTCTGTCTTTGCACTTGCTCTAAGTGCTCACAGGGGCTTGTTAGGGTCTGTCTTTAATGGCCTTAACAAGAGGGGTTAATGGGAAAGCCTCCAGGCCTCAGGTGGAAGGCTAACCCAGATGTTAGCTAGCTCCCCTTCTCTCCCCTCTCTCTCTCTCTCTCTCTCTCTCTCTCTCTCTCTCTCTCTCTCTCTCTCTCTTTCTTGTTCTTTACCATTCTGTTTTTGTGATGGAGAGTACATCGTCATATCTCTTCTCTCCTCTACCTTCTCTACTCTGATCATGCTCCTCTCCTCTACCTTCTCTTCTCTGATCATGCTCCTCTCCTCTCCTCCCAGGCCTGCAGTGGTTGACCGCAGAGGAAGACTTAGTAAAAGGCGCCGCTAGTTAAATGAACAGATGAGTGTGGTGTAGTGGTGGACGGGACAATTACAGACATTATAGCCAGACTGGCAGTCGTTAAACCAGCCTGCTCATTAACTGTTTACAGGACAATAAGGTGTTAGCAGGAGAGAACACAGCAAATATACATCTAGTAGTTTGAAAGAGAAAGGTTGCTGTTACTGTCATGAAGGAACTAGAAATGTAATTTTACTGTAGCTCTCAGTAAGTGTCTTTTGTGCACTCTAATCTAGAATGGTGCAGCACATTTTCATTTTATCTAGAGAAGATGGAGTTAGTTAGCTAACTCTCTCCAACTCTCTAACTCTCTTTGTAGCTACCTCCTTTACTCTGTGTGGATGTCTGAGAGATAAGTGAGACACTGATGCATGAGGAACAGAGCAGATAAGAGATAATTGGAGATAATGAGACATGATTGGAGATTATTAGAGATTGTTAGAGCTGGGTGATGGATTGAGGTACCTGGTAGTGGTGGGAAAGCATGGGAACAGAAGAGGAGTAGAGGACTAGAGGAGGAAAGCAGAGGAGTGCCAAGCAAAGGAACAATAACAGTGAAAACAGAACAGTATCCATCCTCGTTAACGGCCTGGTGTCCCCCTCCTCTCTCTCCTTCCATCTCTACCTCAATCCCTGAGTCCCTGGTTCTCGGCAGTGCAGCTCTGTAATCTACTCTCCTGGTCTGTAATTAGGTGTTCACAGTGTGAGAGTAGGAGGAAGGAGGGATGGAGGGAGGGAGAGAGGGATGGAGAGAGGGAGGGGGCCAAGGACTCAGCGTAATAGGTGCCTCCAGGGAACAACATCTGGTTTGGAGGGATGGGGGGGAAGAGGAGGGGAGAAGGAGGAGGGGAAGGGCAGAGAAGGGTTAGGGTATTTATGATCTCTCAGGATCACTGTGTACGGCTGCTCGTCTTTGTGCCTGTTTTACTATGTATGACACACACACTGTAGGTCAGGGGTCATCAACAGGCGGCCTGCGGGCCAAAACAGTCCCACAATGTTTTTTTCTTGCACCCTCAATGATCTTTGTAAAAAAATATATAATAAAACAAAGAAATACACATTTTATTTTAGTTTTGGGTCAAAAAAAGACTGAAATCCCCAGGAATTCAGTGAAAAATGTGTTCAATTTAGGAAATCTGATCCCAAGTATTCCCACAAAATTATTTTGAAATAAAAACAAATTTTTGGGCTTAGTTGTGGTCAATTTGCAGTCTACAAATTATTAAAATTATGTTCCGGCCCCCCAAACATCCTATCAGACAAAAATCGTCCTGTAGCTGAATCTAGGTGTCTACCCCTGCTGTAGGTGACAACTAGCTTGGGAGGTCCCCATCTTTCTCTCCATCTCTCTCCGTCTTTCTCTCTGTAACACCAGGGGCCCCCACGCTCCTTGCGAAAATAACATTCCGTCTCCCTATAGGGCTTCGTCCGAAAATAGAAGAACAGGTATTTAGGTGTAAGTGATACTTGATGGTTCAACTGAACCCTCTAATGGGTTCAGCAGAGCTACCTACCTACAGCTGTATAGTCTTACAACTATCCTACATTGATGAATGTGCACCACCAAAGAGGAAGGGGCTAGGGGTTGCTCCTGGACTGGACTGGGGCTCAGAGTGCAGGCAGGATGGGGTGAGAGTTCAGGTCAGTTCCATCTCTATGGAGGGTGGAATCAGGTGGAGTAGGGAGGGCAGGTTAGGAGAGGAACGGGGGGGGGGTGTTCTCTTTACCTGCACCATGGGAGGGCCAGGTGTGTGTTTGTGGGGAGGGGAGGAGAGGAAGGGTGCGGTCCTCCCCTACACTGTGGGGGGTAAAGAATGGTAGAGAGGATGAGTGTGTGTGAAATATTTTTTGGGGTAGTGTTCGGGGCGGGTTAGAGGGGTGTGGTTCGTTGCTTGTTTCCGTGCTGATGCTTGACAACCGGATTGGTCTGATACACAAACTCTAACACAGACACACAGAATAACACACACACACACGCTAATTACACCTCAGTTTGCTAATATGGGGATAGCAGGCATTCACCTGGGATTACGTTCTTTATAAATCTATTTTAGGAGATAAAAGGGATGCTTTAGCTGTGTGTTCAAGCATTCATACCTATTATATGTGTTTATATTGGACCGACGCTGTGTTTTCACTGTTTGTTTGGTGTTTTATGCTGAGGGAACTGTTTCTCAGTAGGACATTCAGGGAGATTCTGTGATTATTGGGAGAATTCCTGTGTGTGTGTGTGTGTGTGTGTGTGTGTGTGTGTGTGTGTGTGTGTGTGTGTGTGTGTGTGTGTGTGTGTGTGTGTGTGTGTGTGTGTGTGTGTGTGTGTGTGTGTGTGTGTGTGTGTGTGTTCGTGTGTGTGCGCACGTGTGCGCCCCTGTTAATGGTTGAGGCTGGTCTTGTCATGTCCTTCTCTCTGCCCTTCCTGATGAATGACCAGTGAAGATGCCAGGGGCTACCTTTTCTTTTCCTCCCTCCCTGTCCCCCTCTCTCCACCTCTATCATGGTTCCTGCCCTCCTTGGCCCGGACCACTTGGCCATATATCACATGATGAATAACCTTGTCCGAGACCTGAAGACTTGCATTAGCTGGCTCCCCAAGCTAATTCCTAGACTTTATTAGCTCAGTGGCCTAACACAGTCCTGTAGCCTGCAGATGATGCAGGTTAAATCCCAGTCCCAGACCCGTACCCAAGGTCATACCCCCTGGCCTTGTCAGCTGGTTTATAGGTTGTCAATGGTTTTTTACCAGATGTACCGTGTGTGTGTATATAAAGAGGAAACACAGAGTAAATCATTTGAGGCGAGCGGAAGCCAAAAGGGGGTCATTTTAAAACCACCCCACCATCTGAAATATTCACTAACACAGAAGACACAGATATCAACAGAGAAAGAGAGAGAGAGAGACACAATGGTAAAGGTAGAAAGACAAAGAGGGAGAGTGAGCAAGAGAAGAAGAGGAAGAGATGGAGAGATGAAGAGATGGAGAGAAGAAGAGATGGAGGGAGAAAGAGGTGTTTGTACTAACAATTCTGTGTTGCTCATGAATAATTCAACAGATGGATCGAGGGTTGTAAAATATTCACGTTAAATCGCTGGGACATCAGTCCCCTGTGTGTGTGTCCTCTGATGTTCAGAGCTCCTGATAACTACAGTCCGGATGTCCCAGATACACATCAGGCTAGACCTAACTTCAGTCATTGAGGCCAGGGTATAGGTGTGTGTGTGTTGTGCGTTTGTTGTGTGTGTGGAGTGGGACTGGTCTGGTTATTATGAATTGATACAGCATGAATAAGACATTACAGTGTGGTCTAGATCCGTCATGAGGACACACACACAGGGACTTCACTTACGGAGCTGTGTATGGCGTGTGTGTGTGTGTGTGTGTGTCGGTGACGGCTGGCCTTGGCAGGACCTGATTGAAAGTGACATACAGGAGACACACACACACACACAGCCTGGCTTTTGCCTGCGTTTGCGGGACTGGTGGAATGCTGTGGTTTGAGCCAGTAATAACAGCCCTGATAGTGGCAGTGTATGTCTCGAGCAGCATGTTGAGGAAGGTCCGGATGTATAGCAGATTTCATGCCTTTCTAAATGGGAAATCCAGTACATTTATCATACACTTCATAAACTGATATCTCTCATTTCCTTTTTCTACATGCAGCTCATCAGTCTCTCTACAGTATATTGGTGAACATGACGTAGTGTAGGTCCTTTGTCCAGTATATCCAACACTATCACAGCATCATAGTCTAGTAGTAAATCTTCTCTTTGTCGTCTTCAGAAACCTATACTGTGTTTCATATAATCTTTGCAAGGCTTCCACAGTATCCCTGTGTAATCCCCTGGCAGTAGCATTATGAGGAAGGCTGTGTATGTGTGTGTGCATGTGTGTGCGTAGCCTGGCTCTGGGTCTTCGGGTGTCACCAGGCAGTACGCCACAGAGTCCTGCCCTAGACACCCCTCCTCTCCCTCGGGTAATGACTCCTAACATCCCCTCTCCCTCCCTGGGTAGCCTACAGGAAGCTGCTCCTCTAGCCCCCAGCTTTGCTCTGTCTGCTACTGTTTGCCAGGGTAAACAAATAAACTGCAGGGCAGATCATACACACACACACACACACACACACACACACACACACACACACACACACACACACACACACACACACACACACACACACACACACACACACACACACACACACACAAACTGTCCGTTCACACACAGATACACACACACACACATTCACAGATTGCCTACAAAAACACAATCTGTCCGTACACACATATGCAAAAACAGCCAGTGGGCTCTCCTTCTCCGTGGCCGACATGAGTAAGACATTAAAGCCTGTTAACCCTCGCAAGGCTGCCCAGAAGTCATCCCTAGCCATGTCTTTAGAGCATGCGCAGACCAGCTGGCTTGTTTACGGACATATTCAATCTCTCCCTATCCCAGTCTGTTGTCCCCACATGTTTCAAGATGTCCACCATTGTTCCTGTAACCAAAAAAGCAAAGGTAACTGAACTAAATGACTAACTCCCCGTAGCACTCACTTCTGTCATCATGAAGTGCTTTGAGAGACTAGTCAAGGATCATGTCACCTCTATCTTACCTGACACCCTAGACCCACTTCAATTTGCTTACCACCTTAATAGATCCACAGACGATGCAATCGCCATCACACTGCACACTGCCCTATCCCATCTGGACAAGAGGAATACATATGTAAGAATGCTGTTCATTGACTATAGCTCAGCATTCAACACCATAGTACCCTCCAAGCTCATCATTAAGTTCGAGGCCCTGGGCCTGAACTAGAGGTCAACCGATTATGATTTTTCAACGCCGATACCGATTATTGGAGAACCAAAAAGGCCGATACCGATTAATCGGCCGATTAAATGTTGTTGTTTTTTGTAATAGTGACAATTACAACAATACTGAAGGAACAATTATTTTAACTTAATATAATACATCAATAAAATCAATTTAGCCTCAAATAAATAATGAAACATGTTCAATTTGGTTAAATAATGCAAAAACAAAGTGTTGGAGAAGAAAGTAAAAGTGCAATATGTGCAATGTAAGAAAGCTAACGTTTAATTTCCTTGCTCAGAACATGAGAACATATGAAAGCTGGTGGTTCCTTTTAGCATGAGTCTTCAATATTCCAAGGTAAGAAGTTTTAGGTTGTAGTTATTATAGGAATTACAGGACTATTTCTCTCTCTACCATTTGTATTTCATTAACCTTTGACTATTGGATGTTCTTATAGGCACTTTAGTATTGCCAGTGTAACAGTATAGCTTCCGTCCCTCTCCTCGCTCCTCCCTGGGCTCGAACCAGGAACACAACGACAAAAGCCACCCTCGAAGCAGCGTTACCCATGCAGAGCAAGGGTAACAACCACCCCAAGGCTCAGAGTAAGTGACGTTTGAAACGCTATTAGTGCGCGCTAACTAGCCAGCCATTTCACTTCGGTTACACCAGCCTCATCTCGGGAGTTGATAGGCTTGAAGTCATAAACAGCGCAATGCTTGACGCACAACGAAGAACTGCTGGCAAAATGCACGAAAGTGCTGTTTGAATGAATGTTTATCGCCTGCTTCTGCCTACCACCGCTCAGTCAGATACTTAGATACTCAGTCAGATTATACACAACGCAGGACACGCTAGATAACATCTAGTAATATCATCAACCATGTGTACTTAACGAGTGATTATGATAGATTGATTTTTATAAGATAAGTTTAATGCTAGCTAGCAACTTAACTTGGCTTACTGCATTCGCCTAACAGGCAGTCTCCTTGTGGAGTGCAACGGTCGTTATTGCGTTGGACTAGTTAACTGTAAGGTTGCAAGATTGGATCCCCCGAGCTGACAAGGTGAAAATCTGTCGTTCTGCCCCTGAACGAGGCAGTTAACCCAACGGTCCTCGGCCGTCATTGAAAATAAGAATGTGTTCTTAACTGACTTGCCTAGTTAAATAAAGATTAAATAAAGGTGTAAAAAAAATCGGTGTCCAAAAATACCGATTTCCGATTGTTATGAAAACTCAGTCCTAATTAATCGGCCATTCCGATGAATCGGTCAACCTCTAGTCTGAACCCCGCCCTGGGTAACTGGGTCCTGGACTTCCTGAAGGGACGACCCAGGTGGTGAAGGTAGGAAACAATACCTCCACTTTGCTGATCCTCAACACTGGGCACCCGCAAGGATGTGTGCTTAGCCCCCTCCTGTACTCCCTGTCCAATGACTGTGTGGCCACGCACATGTCCAACTCAATCATCAAGTTTGCAGATGACACAGCAGTAGTAGGCCTGATTACCAACAATGATGAGACAGCCTACACGGAAGAGGTGGTGGCCCTGGGAGTGTGGTGCCAGGAAAATAATCTCTCACCCAATGTCAACAAAACAAAGGAGATGATCGTGGACTTCAGGAAACAGCAGAGGGAACATGCCACTATCCACATCGACGGGACCATAGTGGAGAAGGTGGAAATCTTCAAGTTAAATTGAAATGGTTCACCCACACAGACAGTGGAACCCGGAAGCCAGCCACACCAATGTGTCGGAGGAAACACTGTGCACCTGGCGACCTTGGTTAGCGTGCACTGCGCCCGGCCTGCCACAGGAGGTGGTGTGCGATGAGACAAGGATATCCCTACCAGCCAAACCCTCCCTAACCCGGATGATGCTAGGCCAATTGTGTGTCGCCCCACGGACCTCCCGGTCATGGCCGGCTGTGACAGAGCATGGGCGAGAACCCAGAGTCTCTGGTGGCACAGCTAGCATTGCGATGCAGTGCCCTGGACCACTGCGCCACCCGGGAGGCCCCCTCACAAACTTTTACAGATGCACAATTGAGAGCATCCTGTCGGTCTGTATCACCACCTGGTACAGCAACTGCACCGCCCGCAACCGCAGGGCTCTCCAGAGGGTGGTGCGGTCTGCCCAACACATCACCGATGTCACAGGAAGGCCAAACAGATCATCAAGGACAACAACCACCCAACAACCACCTGTTCACCCTGCTGCTATCATCCAGAAGGCAAGGCCAGTACAGGTGCATCAAAGCTGGGACTGAGACACTGAAAAACAGCTTCTATCACAAGGCCATCAGACTGTTAAATAGCCATCACTAGCACATTAGAGGCTTGAAATCACTGGCCACTTTAATAATTTTTTACATATTTTGCATTACTCATCTCATATGTATATACTGTATTATATCCTATTCTACTGCATCTAAGTCTATGCTGCTCTGACCTTGCCCGTCTAAATATTTCTATATTTTTAATTCTATTCCTTTACCTTAGATTGTGTGGATTGTTAGATATTACTGCACTGTTGGAGCTAGAAATAACATCTTCTTAACACATGTATGAGACAAATCAAATGTGATTTGATTTGATTCACGCTCTCTTCTCAGTCTTTGTTGCAACATGGGTTCCCAACCTAAATTCCAATGAGGGAAACACAGAGAGAGGGAGAGAGAGGAGCTTATAAAACCAGCCAGGTCACCCCTGATACAAGTCAGTATTCAACATCCATCCATGCCTGAGGACATCGGGAGTTGACATGGAAACCGACCACTAGTGGCAACAGTGAGCAATGTTACCTTCAAGTAGGGTTGTTGTTTTTGAGATTTTTGTTTCAAGCCTATCCCAAACCTCAACCCTTACCTTAACCATTCGGAGTTAATGCCTACCCTTACGATTTCTGAGTTAATGCCTAAACCTAAACGTAACTTAAAAAATTCGTAGTCAATGCTTAAACTTAACCTTAAACACTTCCAAATCTGACGTTTGAGAAACATGGATGAAGTGAGACTCTGATAGCGGATTGTATAAAACACAGTTTAATCTAGTATGTAAGGTGATTAGAGGGACGAGGCTGCAGAATGGCTTCAGGCTCAACCAAGCTTTTGAAACAGTTGTTAAAATTCTGACTGCTGTTTAGTGGTCTGAGTCACATAATAAAGGGTCTCATTTAAACATAGTTAGGCTATAGTTGGGTATGAATGAAGGGTATGATGAAGTTTAGTAGAAATCTTCGTAGTTCAGTCATAGTGTGTGTGTGCGGCACGCGCATGAGTGTGTAATTACAGGTTTGAGGCATATCCCTTCTTTCCTGTGGAGAGAGAATCTCTGTGGAATTCTTTCCTCTCTCCCGGCTGTGTGTGCTTGTGTGTGTGTGTCCTCGGGGCTCTGTCTGTGTGTTTATGTTTGTTTGTTGTTTGCAGCTTCGTCTCCTTTTCTTTGTTCTCTACATTCCAGAGGAGTTAAAGTGAGGATGACTCTGGTCTTTCCTTATAGCCCACAGAACAGCTCTGCATGGCTGAGATGTTGGAGGTCATGGGATGTGATTCACTCCACTGAGTCATGAATCGAGATGTTACCCCTAAACTCACATTTAGGTTCAGCTCCGCCCCGTCTCTCTCTCTCTCTCTCTCTTCCACCCTCTTTTTCTAGTAGAGGGTGCAGTAAGTAACGACTCTCTTGTTTCAGATCGTAGTTTTCCAGAACGGGAAGCCTTATACTTTTAGTCCAGTTCCAATCGCTCTGCCAACCGAGGTTAAGCGTTTGTTTACATGTGTTTGTGTCTTTGCTTGTGCTTGGGTGTGTGTGTGTTTCGAAGGCCAAGTTCACACCACTCTGCCAAGCATGAAGAGTTATAAATGTGTTGTTGTTTCCAGGTAACAGCCTTCAGGTCTCCATGTGTCTGTCTAACTGTGTGTCTCTGTGTTCGTATTGTTATCACTTGCTATCACACTTCACAGAACTATTGATCTTCTCTTACTGCACACCAACGCTCCATTCCCTCTCCCTTTCTCTCTCTCTCTCTCTCTCCCTTTCTCTCTCTCTCTCTCTCTCTCTCTCTCTCTCTCTCTCTCTCTCTCACTCACTCACTCACTCACCACTCACTCACTCACTCACCACCACCACCACCACCACCACCACCACCACCACCACCACCACCACTCACCACTCACTCACTCACTCACTCACTCACTCACTCACACGCACTGGCAGGCACACACACCCTCTGAGCCCAGCTCATCAGCTCTCAGTATTGGGCCTCTCTGACAGTGTCTCTGACCCCCACTGTGAGGGCGGCATGGAACTCTGATCTCATTATCCTCAATGTGTGTGTGTGAGAGCAAGAGAGAGAGAGAGAGAGAGAGAGAGAGAGAGAAAATGAGTGTGTGTTGTTCTGTGCAGGTGGTCTCTCTCCCTCAGGCTGTGTAAAGTAGTAAAGAATAACACTTGCTGTGTCAGTAGTGCTGTTACATGGAGGAGGGGGGGGGGCAATCATACACATACCTGCCCCACCCAAACAATCCTTACACCCACTCCTGTCCCCCTCCCTCTTGTACACAGATGCGCCTGCTTGAGGTGAAAATAAGCTTAATCAGTGTTTGTGTGTGTTTGTGTGATGAGTCCAGAGGTGACAGGGAGAGAGGGATGGGAAAGGGAAAGATTGGCGAGGCGGAGACATGAAATAAATGGATCTCCTCTGTGAGCTTCGAGATGGGACTGGCCCTGACAGCATTAACATTGGCTGTATTAACACTTCAAAGCAGCGCTGGTCAGTTGGAGGCCAGGGAGGATGAAACAGAGAAGATGATAAGAGTCTCCCCCATTACCTCCCCCGTCTCCATCCATATTACCTCTATCCTCCTCACCTACCGCCTAAGCTCTGGCTGAAAAAGACTTGACCAGCAGGCCTTAAAGCTTCCGCATGTTCGGTTCCGCTGGCGTCTGGTAGAACTCAGCGATCCGAACGAGTGTGCTCCGTCCTCCATTAACCTTCGCTTGGAGAACGAGTGTGCTCCGTCCTCCATTAACCTTCGCTTGGAGAACGAGTGTGCTCCGTCCTCCGTTAACCTTCGCTTGGAGAACGAGTGTGCTCCGTCCTCCGTTAACCTTCGCTTGGAGAACGAGTGTGCTCCGTCCTCCGTTAACCTTCGCTTGGAGAACGAGTGTGCTCCGTCCTCCGTTAACCTTCGCTTGGAGAACGAGTGTGCTCCGTCCTCCGTTAACCTTCGCTTGGAGAACGAGTGTGCTCCGTCCTCCGTTAACCTTCGCTTGGAGAACGAGTGTGCTCCGTCCTCCGTTAACCTTCGCTTGGAGAACGAGTGTGCTCCGTCCTCCGTTAACCTTCGCTTGGAGAACGAGTGTGCTCCGTCCTCCGTTAACCTTCGCTTGGAGAACGAGTGTGCTCCGTCCTCTGTTAACCTTCGCTTGGAGAACGAGTTTTGACGTTTTTGACGATTTCTCTTAGTCGCACAATTTGACATCTAATGAAGATGTTTGGTGCAGTATTTCTCAATGAAAACATTGGTATGGAATAGAGTCGTCTATTTATGAATGACAAACACTTTATATATTTAACTAGGCAAGTCAGTTAAGAACAAATTGTTATTTACAATGACAGCCCACTGGGGAACAGTGGTTTAACTGCTTTGTTCAGGGGCGGAACGACAGATATTTACCTTGTCAGCTCAGGGATTTGATCCAGCAATATTTCGGTTACTGGCCCAAGACAGGTAACCACTAGGCTACCTGCCACTTGAAGAATCCCTACTGTTGACCAA
>NC_088235.1:39281642-39299142 GCF_036934945.1 Oncorhynchus masou masou
TGACTCTTATACTTCTCTTGTCTCCATTGCATCACTGACAAGTCCAACAATATTCTCCTCTTTATGTTACTATGGAGACAATTTACTTTCCAGCACTCTTAACCTTCTTGTTTCTGTGTCTTAATCTTCTTGTTTCTGTGTCTCTATTTAGAAACCTGTCAGATGACGATATTCACTAGCTGTGCTGTCTGAGAGAAAGAGTTCAGTTGGTTTTCATTGTTCAGTGTTGAGTAAGTTCTCTTGGTCTGTAGCCATCTGAGATTGTTGTTCTCTTTTGAGAGTGACAGGCCAATATTGCCTTTCTAAAGACCTGGCCTCAACAACGACTGAGAGGAGCTTAATGCAATGACGGTTCAATTAGAGAGACGTCTGATATATATACAGAAAAGCATTGAGTTCATTTGCCTTTCTACTGTTCTGTTCATTTTCTGTTTTTCATTTACCAACTGTCTCTCTCTCCTTCCGAGTTCTCAGCTCTCAACTGACCTGCCACTTTCACAGTTCAAGTCAAGGAGGATTTAACATGATAGTAACCAACATATGGCTATAGATAATACAACATGTACATTCAGTATCATAGTTCCTCCAGGGAATGGCTGGGATCTGAAACCCTCTCCCTCGTGTCTTCTCCCCCCGTATGGCTGGTTCAGTCTACCTGCTGTCTGCGGTGTTTAGATCTGTTGTGTTCAGAGTTTAGCCAGACAGACAGCCCAGAGCCCAGAGACCAGAGACGTGAATCTCCAGGCTTCTTTTCCCAGAGACCTCTTTGTGACACGGTTAAAGAGATGTCCCAATACTGTTCCCATCACCCCTTCCTTCTTCTCCGTTCCACCCTCTCTCCCCATCCCTAGAGAAAAGCATACCCTTTGCGCAGCGCATGCCGTTTCCACGGAGCCCATTGTTCCCTGGTTGCTAAGCGATGGCTGGGGCCTCATTTGGTCACCGTGGTTACGAGGGGGCCTGGGTATTTAGTCAGGGGTCAGGCCTGACAGAGGTGGCATAATGGGTGTGAGAGAGGGGTGTGTGTGTGTGTGTGTGTGTGTGTGTGTGTGTGTGTGTGTGTGTGTGTGTGTGTGTGTGTGTGTGTGTGTGGGGGGGGGGTGTTTGGTTTGGGGT
Source organism: Oncorhynchus masou masou (assembly GCF_036934945.1). Taxonomy (NCBI): domain Eukaryota; kingdom Metazoa; phylum Chordata; class Actinopteri; order Salmoniformes; family Salmonidae; genus Oncorhynchus; species Oncorhynchus masou. Next base: position 39,282,759 of record NC_088235.1, read on the forward strand.
CAGGTGTGACAGAGACAGGACAATAGAAAGGGGTGTGATCGTTCCCTCCTCTGTCATTTATAAGGCTATTCACTCACCCACTCCCTCTCTTTCACTCACCCACTCCCTCTCTTTCACTCACCCACTCCCTCTCTTTCACTCACCCACTCCCTCTCTTTCACTCACCCACTCCACCTCTTTCACTCACCCACTCCACCTCTTTCACTCACCCACTCCCTCTCTTTCACTCACCCACTCCACCTCTTTTACTCACCCACTCCCTCTCTTTCACTCACCCACTCCCTCTCTTTCACTCACCCACTCCCTCTCTTTCACTCACCCACTCCACCTCTTTCACTCACCCACTCCCTCTCTTTCACTCACCCACTCCACCTCCTTCACTCACCCACTCCCTCTCTTTCACTCACCCACTCCACCTATTTCACTCACCCACTCCACCTCCTTCACTCACCCACTCCCTCTCTTTCACTCACCCACTCCCTCTCTTTCACTCACCCACTCCATCTCTTTCACTCACCCACTCCATCTCTTTCACTCACCCACTCAACCTCTTTCACTCACCAACTCCCTCTTTCACTCACCCACTCCCTCTTTCACTCACCCACTCCACCTCTTTTAGCAGGCAAGGCCAGGAGGCAGGCGGAGGGGATGTCAATCAAGGGGGGTGGAAGAGAGGAGAAAGAAAGAGAGAAAGAAAGGGAGGGTCCTTGTACAATTACGAGAGCAGTTAGTCTCTTTATCTTCGAGTCAGGCTGAACGTTACAGATAGAAATGTCATGAATAGAGCGGCATCATACTTTACATGACGGGTTAGCGCACAACGTCACCAAAATGATGTGCTCACTTCAATGGGGCAGAAGTCTGTGTGTTATTGTGATTCTGGATGGCCAGACAGCAACAACGACACGAAGCAGCTATGTGGGGAATCATAGGTGGCTCGTTTCAGACAGTTTTATATTTGTCTTGATACCATGTCTTGGTTTGGGGTGTTTTGACTAATGTCACTTCTATGCTAATATGGCAAAAATTCTCTACCTAGCTAACCAATAGCTGTAAGGATGCATTTGAGAAACAACAAGTGCTGATTGTGCAAATGAATTTATGTTTTAAATATAGTTTACATGTTGTCAACAATCTTAGCCAAAGCCGCCAATTTTGCTCCATATTTGCGCACGCATCAGGTTTGTTGCTAAACAACCAAAGCGTCTACAAACCTGTCTATATTTTTTATTGATTAGAACCTATGGCCCTCTCTCCCCTTCTCTCTCTTCTTCCAACCCTTACTCTGTCCCTATTTTGTAATCTCTCCCTCTCTCCCTCTCTCCCTCTGCTCCGGTCTCACTACGGGAGAGTGTCTTTGTCCCCTCTCTGAATTCCGATCTTCAATCGTCAGGCTGGCTGTCGCTGGCCTTGGTTGGAGTACCCTGGAGTGGCTTTCACACGCACGCGCGCCACGTACACACACACACACACACACACACACACACACACACACACACACACACACACACACACACACACACACACACACACACACACACACACACATGCCACATACACACACACACACGCACGCGCCACGTACACACACACACGTACGCCACATACACACACACGTACGCCACGTACACACACACACACACACACACAGACACACACGCATGCCACATACACACACGCACGCGCGCCACATACTCACACACACACATGCACGCACGCCACGTACACACACACACGCACGCCATGTACACACACGCGTGCCACGTACATGCACGCACACTCGCGCCACGTACACACACACACACACACACACACGCACACATAGCCACACTATTGTTGCCGATGCATGAGCACTCAGGGAGAGAGAATGAGTGCTAGAGACCAGAAGAAAGAGGGACGTTTTTCTCTCTCTCTAACTTATACTCTCTCTGTCTGTTTGTCTGTCTGTCTGTCTGTCTGTCTGTCTGTCTGTCTCTCTCTCTCTCTATCTCTCTCTCTATATATATATCCCCCTCTCTCTCTCTCTCTCTCTCTCTCTCTCTCTCTCTCTCTCTCTCTCTCTCCCTGAGTCTCACTCTGATAACTGATAATGTGCACCCTGACCTCAGTCTTTAAAGAGCAGGTATTCTTGATGGGGTCAATGAAAACTGATCTTATAAAGCCATTATTAGGGCTGGGACGATGCCAGTATTGCAGTACTTGTTAGTATCGTGGCAAGGAAAAAAAACACAAAGCGGATTTATCTTCTTTATGAAAACAGCTCTAATGTTGGAAACAAGCATCATTATGTTGTCATCCAGAGTCACATACTTATTTCCAAGCTGCAGCACACAATATTTGACATAGTTTTTAAAGGACCAAAGAGTTAGATCTGCTTCGCCTAGACATAATGTGGAGAATGTACGGTAAAATGGAACAACTCCGCTGCAGGTCTCAGTGGCTGCAGGGTGTGAGAGTGTGAGCCATATTATTGTCTTATTATGTGGCTGACTAACTGTTTAAGTAGCGACTTTAAAGTGATCATCTGCTGTAATTACTCTACCACTGGGTTGATGTTATCACCACCCTGTTCTCTTAATGATGATTTCAATATGAGTGTGTGTGGTGGAGCTGTGTAATAGTTGCGGTAATGTGTGTGTTAAGGGGTAGTGTGGGTGGATGAGGAGCTGTCACCTCTCTACCAGGAGTTCCATATCTTTGTCTACCATGGAACTAACAAGAGCCTACTTATTTCCTGCTCTCCCCCGCTTCTCTCTATCTCTCCGTCTTTTCTCTCTCTCTCTCTCCCTCCCTCTTCTCTCTATCTCTCCGTCTTTTCTCTCTCTCTCGCTCTCCCTCCCGCTTCTCTCTATCTCTCCGTCTTTTCTCTCTCTCTCTCTCCCTCCCTCTTCTCTCTATCTCTCCGTCTTTTCTCTCTCTCTCTCTCCCTCCCTCTTCTCTCTATCTCTCCGTCTTTTCTCTCTCTCTCGCTCTCCCTCCCTCTTCTGTCTATCTCTCCGTCTTTTCTCTCTCTCTCGCTCTCCCTCCCTCTTCTGTCTATCTCTCCGTCTTTTCTCTCTCTCTCGCTCTCCCTCCCGCTTCTCTCTATCTCTCCGTCTTTTCTCTCTCTCTCGCTCTCCCTCCCGCTTCTCTCTATCTCTCCGTCTTTTCTCTCTCTCTCTCTCCCTCCCTCTTCTGTCTATCTCTCCGTCTTTTCTCTCTCTCTCTCCCTCCCTCTTCTCTCTATCTCTCCATCTTTTCTCTCTCTCTCTCTCCCTCCCTCTTCTGTCTATCTCTCTGTCTTTTCTCTCTCTCTCTCCCTCTTCTCTCTCTCTCTTTCTCCCTCTTCTCTCTCTCCCCTCTCTCTCTCTCTCTCTCTCTCTCTCTCCCTCTTCTCTGTCTCTCTCCCCCTCTTCTCTCTCTCTCCCACCCTCCTCTCTCTCTCTCTCTCTCTCTCTCCCCATCTCTCTCTCTCCTCTTCTGTGTAATTCGGCTGGATATGTGACAACTATATGACTGTTATAGTTGTCCGTGTAATTAGGGTCTGTATGTGTATGTGTGTGACTGTTCAGTAATGTGATTAGGTTTGGTGGTTGAATCCAGACGCCTCAGAGAAATCAACAGTAACTTCTCACAACCTAAGTTAAAGTAGAAATGACTTATTATGGATGACTCACTGTGTGTGTATGTTTGTGTTTATCTGGGCATTGACACATTAATGTATAGTTTCCCATAATTCTCCCTCTCCTCCTTTCCCTTAACCCCTCTCTCCCTCCTCAAATTTCTAGACCCTGTATCATCAGAGGCCCTGTCCATCTTCCTCCCTCTCTCCCCTCCTCTGTCCTCCTCCACTTTAACAAACAGTGTATCATGTTCCTGTGTTTGGTCTGTCCTGGGCCACTGTATGTCTCACCTCCTAGCAGCAGCCTAACACCCACAATGGATTTAGCACTCTGTGTGTTCAGAGGAAAGCTATTCTCTGTGGGATCAGTGTGTATGCGTATGTGTGTGTCTAACCAGTAGTTGGGAAAAAGGTGCAGTGGATTAGCAGTTAAACCAGGGCCTATGAAGGAATGTGAAATATTCAAGGTAGTGGTAGTAGATTGTGGATGTGGTGGATACAGCATGCCCATACAGACACATCTGGCCCTGCAGAGGGCATGGTAATCTCTCTCTGTCTTTGGGTGTGGCAGTGACACACACACACACACACACATACACATGCACACGCACTCACCCTGTTTATTCCCATGATTCTGCCTAAGGAATCACGCCGTTGGTTACTGCCACATACAGTATTCGACTCGGATCAAGGTCAATTCCATTTTAACTCAGCAATTCAGGAAGTGAATTGAAAAGGAAAAACACTTTTCATTTCTTCAATTGGGGTTTCAATTCATCCCCTGCATCGAATTGAAATGGATCTGACCTCAACCCTGGTATCCAAGCCCTCTAAAGGACAAACCACTGGTGCTGTCAGTGTCATTGTTGACGGGCTGGTAACCTTTCTTTGTGCGTGTGTTTGGAGATGTAACCTTCCTTTGTGTGTTAGTGTTTGTGTGTGTCTGTGTATCTGGTGTAGCGTGACTCCCTTTCGTCATAAATCACTGTCAGATGCCAATGACACAAACAAAGCCCCTGTCCCAGGCTGGATAATGAGACTGTGTGTGTGTGTGTGTGTGTGTGTGTGTGTGTGTGTGTGTGTGTGTGTGTGTGTGTGTGTGTGTGTGTGTGTGTGTGTGTGTTGTGTCAGGCCTCTCCAGCTATAGCCCTTCATTAGTCAGTCAACACCAAACCTTCCCACAGAGTTTATGAAAATTCATTGAGTGTGAGATGGGCTTTATTCTGTTAGATGAATATTGCAGGCTGCACCGCACTGGGTGACAAAGCATCCGTCTGATAGAAGGAGAGAGGGATGGAGGGAGGGAGTGGAAGAAGATGAGAGGAAGGAGGGAATGAGGTTGATCGCTGGTGCTTGGAGGAGTAAACAGAATTTTTGTCACTTTGTGTGTGTCAGAGGCGCCACACAGGGAACTGTTAAATAAATGATGTTTGAAATGAGAACAGCTCTCTGCAGACTAACTCTGGTTTGGTTTATCAGAAGTGGCTGTTTAGCGCGCACACAAAGACACACAAGCGCACACGCACACACAGACACACAAGCGCACACGCACACACACACACGGCATCCATGGCATTCCTTTCCTCTCCTGAATCTCTGTTAGGGTGACAGAAGGCTGGGTTGCATTACAAAGCTCAGCTAAGCAAACACAGTGATAAAGAGAGGGATTTGACCCTGGTTTAGCAGGAGGAAACGGATGAGAGACGCAGGGTTTACCCCAGTATCCCTACAGGTTCCGACAGGAAACGGAGTTTAGTAACCAAACTGTTTGTGCTGTGACTCCTGGTTGCTGTGTTTGCACAGCGGGCTGTTGTAACATATCATTACCTCCGTACATGAATGTTCCTCTGCAATGCTTGTCCTCCCCTAGACAAAACCTGCCCCTTTCTCTGCAAACACTCTAAATGGAATGGTGTGTGTCAGGGAGAGGGCAAGGACTATGGAGAGGATTCACATACTATTATTGTTACTCTGGATTCCTCTTCAGTTTTCCAAACACTGCAGCTCTAGCGTAGGGATGGAAAGAAAGAAAGAGAAGCAGATGCAGAGAGAGAGAGAGGCAGAGAGAGAGAGAGGCAGAGAGAGAGAGAGGCAGAGAGAGAGAGAGGCAGAGAGAGAGAGGCAGAGAGAGAGAGAAAGGCAGAGAGAGAGGCAGAGAGAGAGAGAGGCAGAGAGAGAGAGAGGCAGAGAGAGAGAGAGGCAGAGAGAGAGAGAGAGGCAGAGAGAGAGAGAGGCAGAGAGAGAGGCAGAGAGAGAGAGAGGCAGAGAGAGAGAGAGGCAGAGAGAGAGAGGGGCAGAGAGAGAGAGAGAGAGGCAGAGAGAGAGAGAGGCAGAGAGAGAGAGAGGCAGAGAGAGAGAGAGGCAGAGAGAGAGGCAGAGAGAGAGAGGCAGAGAGAGAGAGAGGCAGAGAGAGAGAGGCAGAGAGAGAGAGGCAGAGAGAGAGAGGCAGAGAGAGAGAGAGAGAGAGAGGCAGAGAGAGAGAGGCAGAGAGAGAGAGAGGCAGAGAGAGAGGCAGAGAGAGAGGCAGAGAGCGAGAGAGAGAGAGGCAGAGAGAGAGAGAGGCAGAGAGAGAGAGAGGCAGAGAGAGAGGCAGCGAGAGAGGCAGCGAGAGAGGCAGAGAGAGAGAGAGGAAGAGAGAGAGAGGCAGAGAGAGAGAGGCAGAGAGAGAGAGAGGCAGAGAGAGAGAGAGGCAGAGAGAGAGGCAGAGAGAGAGAGAGAGGCAGAGAGAGAGAGAGGCAGAGAGAGAGGCAGAGAGAGAGGCAGAGAGAGAGAGAGGCAGAGAGAGAGAGAGGCAGAGAGAGAGAGGCAGAGAGAGAGGCACAGAGAGAGAGAGAGAGATAGAGAAAGGGAGATTGAACACTGCAGTGGTTTTAATTACAGAGGAATCGTCTCTTTAAATATTTAGAATTGAGATGAGCTCTGTGTGTTTTCTTGCCAGCTTAATGTGTGCATGCATTTGCGTGTGTGTATTTCTGTGTGTCTGTGTGTCTGTGTGTCTGTGTGTCTGTGTGTCTGTGTGTCTGTGTGTCTGTGTGTGTGTCTGTGTGTCTGTGTGTGTGCGTGTCTGTGTGTCTGTGTGTGTGCGTGTGTGTGTGTCTGTGTGTCTGTGTGTGTGCGTATTTAATATTTGCTCCTGGATTCTGATTCTTCCCCTCTTCTCATTCACTCTGTTTGTAGAGAGGAATGAAAAGGCAGATAGCCAATGGGTTACCTAGCAGCAGGGGTGTGTGTGTGTGCAGTTGTGTGTGTTTTGGTTGTAGAAAGAGAAGAGAGGAATATATTGAGTTTGAGAGAGACACTAGTGGTGTCTGAGAAGGGAAATAAACCGAATGTTTAAATAATGTAGACATTATAACACTAACACTGTTTGACCTACCTGGAGTGTTTCTGGGTAGCTGCCACAACACCAAGGTCACAGTGAAGAGCAGAGGAACATGACAATAATACAACCGTGAAAGACATTAGACTGGATGTGTTAGGTGGTAATAGACTGTTGGTCAGGTCGTCATCGTCAATAAGAGCCTGTTCTTAATTGACCTACAGTATCTGGTAAAATACATCAAGTGAGGGTATAGGGCTGGGAATGTGTGTGTGTGTGTGTGTGTGTGCTTCGTCTCTCTCTCTCTACCGCTTCGTCTCTCTCTCTCTACCGCTTCGTCTCTCTCTCTCTACCGTTTCGTCACTCTCTCTCTACCGCTTCGTCTCTCTCTCTACCGCTTCGTCTCTCTCTCTCTACCGTTTCGTCACTCTCGCTCTACCGCTTCGTCTCTCTCTCTCTACCGCTTCGTCTCTCTCTCTCTACCGCTTCGTCACTCTCTCTCTACAGCTTCGTCTCTCTCTCTCTACCGCTTCATCACTCTCTCTCTACCACTTCGTCTCTCTCACTCTACCGCTTCGTCTCTCTCTCTCTACCGCTTCGTCTCTCTCTCTCTACCATTTCGTCACTCTCTCTCTACAGCTTCGTCACTCTCTCTCTACCGCTTCGTCACTCTCTCTCTACAGCTTCGTCACTCTCTCTCTACCGCTTCGTCTCTCTCACTCTACCGCTTCGTCACTCTCTCTCTACCGCTTCGTCACTCTCGCTCTACCGCTTCGTCACTCTCTCTCTACCGTTTCGTCTCTCTCTCTCTACCGCTTCGTCACTCTCTCTCTCTACCGCTTCGTCACTCTCTCTCTACCGTTTCGTCTCTCTCTCTCTACCGTTTCGTCTCTCTCTCTACCGTTTCGTCTCTCTCTCTCTACCGTTTCGTCACTCTCTCTCTACCGTTCCTTCTCTCTCTACCGCTTCGTCTCGCTCTCTCTACCGCTTCGTCTCTCTCTCTCTACCGCTTCGTCACTCTCGCTCTACCGTTTCGTCTCTCTCTCTCTACCGCTTCGTCTCTCTCTCTCTACCGCTTCGTCACTCTCTCTCTCTACCGTTTCGTCTCTCTCTCTCTCTACCGTTTCGTCTCTCTCTACCGCTTCGTCTCTCTCTCTCTACCGCTTCGTCTCTCTCTCTCTACCGCTTCGTCTCTCTCTCTCTACCGCTTCGTCACTCTCTCTCTCTACCGTTTCGTCTCTCTCTACCGCTTTGTCACTCTCGCTCTACCGCTTCGTCACTCTCTCTCTACCGTTTCGTCTCTCTCTCTCTACCGTTTCGTCTCTCTCTCTACCGCTTCGTCTCTCTCTCTCTACCGCTTCGTCACTCTCGCTCTACCGCTTCGTCTCTCTCTCTCTACCACTTCGTCACTCTCGCTCTACCGTTTCGTCACTCTCTCTCTACCATTTCGTCTCTCTCTCTACCGCTTCGTCTCTCTCTCTCTACCGCTTCGTCTCTCTCTCTCTTCCGCTTCGTCACTCTCGCTCTACCGATTCGTCTCTCTCCCTCTACCGCTTCGTCTCTCTCTCTCTACCGCTTCGTCTCTCTCTCTCTACCGCTTCGTCACTCTCGCTCTACCGTTTCGTCTCTCTCTCTCTACCGCTTCGTCACTCTCTCTCTACCGTTTCGTCTCTCTCTCTCTACCGTTTCGTCTCTCTCTACCGCTTCGTCTCTCTCTCTCTACCACTTCGTCACTCTCGCTCTACCGTTTCGTCACTCTCTCTCTACCATTTCGTCTCTCTCTCTACCGCTTCGTCTCTCTCTCTCTACCGCTTCGTCTCTCTCTCTCTACCGTTTCGTCACTCTCGCTCTACCGTTTCGTCTCTCTCTCTCTACCGCTTCGTCTCTCTCTCTCTACCGCTTCGTCACTCTCTCTCTCTACCGTTTCGTCTCTCTCTCTCTCTACCGTTTCGTCTCTCTCTACCGCTTCGTCTCTCTCTCTCTACCGCTTCGTCTCTCTCACTCTTCCGCGCTCTCGCCCTCTACCCCGCATGTCATGTGTGTGGGTGCTTTGATTGATCTGTCATTGAAAGAGTTAATGAGCGTGGACATCAGAGACCGAGTCCCTCCACAAAGACATCAAAGAGCAGCAGTTCCCAAAGCCCACTGAATTGCTGCCCCTCAGGCTCCACACACACAGAGCTGCTTCTCAGGCAGCGCTACAGGGGGTCTGGACAGACAGGCAGGCAGCGGATGAGAGCTGTCCATAGTTTCTGTTGTTGTCTCATTGTTCTCCCAAGCTTTAGTGTGGTAAAGTGCTGTTTGTTGGTTTAAGGCTGGAAGTGTGACCAACTGGGTTTGAACGTGGCTCGTCTTTGCGCCAGAGGACTGTGTTAGCTCATTTAGCTAAAGCCAAGGCATTAGTTCAGGGAGCAAACAGAAGACTTAAGGTCACAAGCATGGTTACTCATCGTACAAGCTTTACCAGTCACCTAAGCTACACACGCACGCACGCACACACACCCCTGCTGCTCGGTAACCCATTGGCTATCTGCCTTTTCATTCCTCTCTCCAAACAGAGTGAATGAGAAGAAGGGAAGAATCAGAATGCAGGAGCAAATATTAACACATAGACACAAAGACATTCCATTAACTGGGGTGGCTGCACAACGGGGTGTCATGCTTTTACCAATTTGACTTGACTGTTCATCCACATTTCTCCAAATGTCAAATATAGAAGTGTTTTTGACACCCTGGGCTTCTCCTGATCCATATCATTCAGAATGATTAAGTTAAGGGTTAATGTTTTGGATAGGGTTAAATTAAGAAGTTTAGACATTCATTCCGAATGATTAAGTTAAAATAAAAATGTTTTTATCGAGGTCTACCACTAGGATTGAACACACAACCTTTAGATCCAGAGTCATGAGATGTCTAGCAAACCCAAGCCTACTTGATGGTTATATCGCTCACTGTTGCCCCTAGTGGACAGTTTTGAAAGCATTTCCCGATGCCCACAGGACATGGACAGACATCAGATTTGGAAGTCAATCTTGAGCGATCTCGCTGGTCTACCACTCTCACTCGCTCATCCTTCACCTCCCCTCCTTCCTTCCACTCTCCCCTCTTCCCTGTATTCCTCTGTTCTCCCTCCCTCTTCAACCCCCTCCTTCCTTCCACTCTCCCCTCTTCCCCGTATTCCTCTGTTCTCCCTCCCTCTTCAACCCCCTCCTTCCTTCCTTCGCTTCCTTCCAAGGTTTTTCTTTTCAGTTCCCTCTTTGTTTGGTTCTTGTCTTACACCTTTTACCATGGAATGTTTCAATGGAATGTTTCGATGGAATGTTTTGATGAAGTGTTTTGATGGAAATCATTTACAGTATGTGTTCATTGGTGTGGGTGCCTGTGTGTGTGTGTGTGTGTGTGTGTGTGTGTGTGTGTGTGTGTGTGTGTGTGTGGGACTAAATATACTGTACATTGTGTTTAAGTCCATTCACTTCAGAAGATGTTTCTCAGAATTCTCATCTTTTTACAGTGTTGTTCCATTCATAAAACGTGGACCTCCAACTTGAGAGTGACTGGGTGTGCAGGCTTTTGTTCCAACCCAGCGCTAACAAATCTGTCTTTAGATCGTAGCTAGACCTTGGACATTGTGGTGGTGTGTAGTGACTATTGTGACTGCTTCTGACTTTCTTCAGATGATGTTGCAACAACAATATCAATCAATGATCAGCCCTGCTGTCATCCTCTCCTTTCCGCTCCTTGGTCAAATGTCATTGTCACTGAAGACCCTGCCATTCTGAGAGAGAACGAGAGAGAGGGAAAGGGAGGTCATTGCCTGGGTTAGGGTGGGGGTGAGGAGATGTTCGTTAGTCACTTAGTCGTTCCCATGGGTGTGTGTGTGTGTGTGTGTGTGTGTGTGTGTGTGTGTGTGTGTGTGTGTGTGTGTGTGTGTGTGTGTGTGTGTGTGTGTGCGTGCGTGCGTGTGCGTGTGTGTGTGTGTGTGTGTGTGTGTGTGTGTGTGTGTGTGTGTGTGTGTGTGTGTTTGTTTTGGGGAGGGGTTTTTCTCAGTAAACCTTCTAAACGGCTCTGACCGGACCCAGGTTATTCAGGGGGGACAGTTTGCTCAGTAACACAGTGGCAGGAAAAGACTCATAGGAAAATAAATATTAGAATTCACTTCCAGGATGTTCAATTGTCAGGTACCCCCGAAACACACACACACACACACACCATCATGCCTCTGGAGGCCTCCTGCACTTTCCAGGGGTCAGAGGTCATGTTGGTATGGAAGGAGCATGTGGAGGCATCTTAAGTGTGTGTGTATGCTTGCCTGCGTGTGTGTGTTCATGCATATGTGTATGTATGTGTGTGTGTGTGCATACTGTATATGCATGTGTACGTGCGTGTCCTGTTTCTGTGAGGAAGAGATATATAGAAAACAGATCCCTACGGTACATGTAAAGGAGAAGAAGATCCTATCGAAGACAGCAGAGATCTACGGTGACCTTTACCTGGGGGTCACAGACAGACAGGAGAGACTACAGCTAGACTACGGTGACCTTTACCTAGGGGTCACAGACAGACAGTCCAAGACTACAGCTAGACTACAGTGACCTTTACCTAGGGGTCACAGACAGACAGTCCAAGACTACAGCTAGACTACGGTGACCTTTACCTGGGGGTCACAGACAGACAGGAGAGACTACAGCTAGACTACGGTGACCTTTACCTGGGGGTCACAGACAGACAGGAGAGACTACAGCTAGACTACGGTGACCTTTACCTGGGGGTCACAGACAGACAGGAGAGACTACAGCTAGACTACGGTGACCTTTACCTGGGGGTCACAGACAGACAGGAGAGACTACAGCTAGACTACGGTGACCTTTACCTGGGGGTCACAGACAGACAGGAGAGACTACAGCTAGACTACGGTGACCTTTACCTAGGGGTCACAGACAGACAGGAGAGACTACAGCTAGACTACGGTGACCTTTACCTGGGGGTCACAGACAGACAGGAGAGACTACAGCTAGACTACGGTGACCTTTACCTGGGGGTCACAGACAGACAGGAGAGACTACAGCTAGACTACGGTGACCTTTACCTGGGGGTCACAGACAGACAGGAGAGACTACAGCTAGACTACGGTGACCTTTACCTAGGGGTCACAGACAGACAGTCCAAGACTACAGCTAGACTACGGTGACCTTTACCTAGGGGTCACAGACAGACAGTCCAAGACTACAGCTAGACTACGGTGACCTTTACCTGGGGGTCACAGACAGACAGTCCAAGACTACAGCTAGACTACGGTGACCTTTACCTAGGGGTCACAGACAGACAGACAGTCCAAGACTACAGCTAGACTACGGTGACCTTTACCTAGGGGTCACAGACAGACAGTCCAAGACTACAGCTAGACTACGGTGACCTTTACCTGGGGGTCACAGACAGACAGGAGAGACTACAGCTAGACTACGGTGACCTTTACCTAGGGGTCACAGACAGACAGTCCAAGACTACAGCTAGACTACGGTGACCTTTACCTAGGGGTCACAGACAGACAGTCCAAGACTACAGCTAGACTACGGTGACCTTTACCTGGGGGTCACAGACAGACAGTCCAAGACTACAGCTAGACTACGGTGACCTTTACCTAGGGGTCACAGACAGACAGTCCAAGACTACAGCTAGACTACGGTGACCTTTACCTAGGGGTCACAGACAGACAGTCCAAGACTACAGCTAGACTACGGTGACCTTTACCTAGGGGTCACAGACAGACAGGAGAGACTACAGCTAGACTACAGTGACCTTTACCTAGGGGTCACAGACAGACAGGCCGAGACTACAGCTAGACTACGTTGACCTTTACCTAGGGGTCACAGACAGACAGGCCGAGACTACAGCTAGACTACAGTGACCTTTATCTAGGGGTCACAGACAGACAGGCGAGACTACAGCTAGACTACAGTGACCTTTACCTAGGGGTCACAGACAGACAGGCCGAGACTACAGCTAGACTACAGTGACCTTTACCTAGGGGTCACAGACAGACAGGCCGAGACTACAGCTAGACTACAGTGACCTTTACCTAGGGGTCACAGACAGACAGGCCGAGACTACAGCTAGACTACAGTGACCTTTACCTAGGGGTCACAGACAGACAGGCCGAGACTACAGCTAGACTACAGTGATTCATAGAACTTAGAGAGAGAGGTGGAGGACAGTGATTCATAGAACAGTACAATGAACACTTTTACTGCTCTTGACATCAATGATTTTTTAACTTAGAGACATTCTGGTACAAAGACTTCAATATAGGCAAATACAATCCCTGTGAAATGCAATTAAAGACAGCAAAAGACAACAGTGTCATTTTGAATATTTGGTGATTGTTCAGTGTTTGTGGATTTTGCAGAGACATGTTATCACCAGGAGTACGGTGTGGAGCTCAGCTTTTGTGTTCTCCTCTGCTTTTTTACTAGCCTTTGTCTCTCTCTTTCTCACTCTCTTTCTCTCCCCCTCTCTCCCTCCCTCTCTTTCCCTCCCTCTCTCTTTAATTTCATGCCCTCTGCTCTGGCCGTTGGTCTTCCAAGGAAATGCCAGTCTGGTGTGGCGACACACTGCTCCCAAAGGACCTCGCTCACTCTCTCGCTCACACACAGGCACACACAGGCACACACAGGCACACACAAGCACACACAGGCACACACAGGCACACAAAAGCCACATGTGACACACAGTAAGACAAAAACGCACCTTGTGGTCTTTCTAAGCAGGACTTGTATTCTAGATTGATGGGTCCTGCAGTAGAAAGCTGTCTGGTTCTACATGTCTACTGTACTGGCATGCATTCATCTCCATTCAGACTGACGAAGTGCAGAAAGCTCATTCATTTGAATGTCACTTGGGAACAATCAGTCATTATGCTAATGAATATGGGTGATGATTGAGGACTTGTTATGAGACCTCTATGATGTCAGTCTTCATTAGCATGTCTGCGTGATTGTGTGAGAGACAGGGAAAAGGGGAGGGGGCTGAAATATAATATCGCCTGAATATGATATCAATCTAGACAATACAGTATGTTTATGGTGTGATTTTGCGTTTTAGTCATGTAGCAGATGCTCTCATCCAGAGCATCCTACAGTTGGTGCGTTCATCTTAAGATAGCTAGGTGAGACAACCACACATCACAGTCATAGTGACTAAAATGTTTCTTCGCAAAGTCTGTGCTAGTAGGAACAAGTCAAGTCCAGTGTTAAGTTCATGAAAGGCACGTGTTTTCTGTGATGATAAGCTGAATGGTGGTGATGTGGAGGGGTGGGAGTTATGTGTGCGTTCGGTTGCGTTCACTCAGGCAGACTGATTCTGATTTGTTTTCCACTAATTGGTCTTTTGACCAATCAAATCAGCTTTTTTCCAATAATTAGGCAAAAGAATTGGGCTGCCTTAGAACTTTCCTGAAGCTTGATCAGATGATCCTGTAATAATGCATGTGAGTGCGTGTGTGTGTGTGTGTGTGTGTGTGTGTGTGTGTGTGTGTGTGTGCGTGTGCGTGTGCGTGTGCGCGTGCATGCGTGTGCGTGTGTGTGCGTGTGTGTGCATGCGTGCGTGCGTGTGCGTGTGTGCGTGTGTGTGTGTGTAATCCGTACCTCTGGTTCTGGAGCTCCAGTGGTTCATTAGTGGTTTAATTGGGGAGGCAGGGTAGCCTAGTGGTTAGAGCGTTGGACTAGTAACCGGAAGGTTGCAAGTTCAAACCCCCGAGCTGACAAGGTACAAATCTGTCGTTCTGCCCCTGAACAGGCAGTTAACCCACTGTTCCTAGGCCGTCATTGAAAATAAGAATTTGTTCTTAACTGACTTGCCTAGTTAAATAAAGGTAAATTAGCTGTGACAAGTCTTCAGCCCCCATACATTAATGTTTTTTTATTTACTCTAATTGGAATATCTTTTGTAACATTAAAATCAAGAGCTGCACCTGTTTTCTACTCATGGTTAGTTATTCCTAGTTATTCCTAGTTAGTTATTTCTCTCCCTACTGAGCTGCTGGACTGGGGGTTCCAGGCAGTTTACCACGTCACCTTGCTCTGTAGGGGAGAGGATAAGGGAGGAGGTTTGGTCAGTCTGGTTAGGGAGGAGGTTTGGTAAGTCTGGTCAGGGAGGAGGTTTGGTCAGTCTGGTTAGGGAGGAGGTTTGGTAAGTCTGGTCAGGGAGGAGGTTTGGTCAGTCTGGTTAGGGAGGAGGTTTGGTAAGTCTGGTCAGGGAGGAGGTTTGGTCAGTCTGGTTAGGGAGGAGGTTTGGTAAGTCTGGTCAGGGAGGGGTTTGGTCAGTCTGGTTAGGGAGGAGGTTTGGTAAGTCTGGTCAGGGAGGAGGTTTGGTCAGTCTGGTTAGGGAGGAGGTTTGGTAAGTCTGGTCAGGGAGGAGGTTTGGTCAGTCTGGTTAGGGAGGAGGTTTGGTCAGTCTGGTCAGGGAGGAGGTTTGGTCAGTCTGGTTAGGGAGGAGGTTTGGTCAGTCTGGTCAGGGAAGAGATTTGGTCAGTCTGGTCAGGGAGGAGATTTGGTCAGTCTGGTCAGGGAGGATATGTTTGGTCAGTCTGGTTAGGGAGGATGTGTTTGGTCAGTCTGGTCAGGGAGGAGGTTTGGTCAGTCTGGTCTGGGAGGATATGTTTGGTCAGTCTGGTTAGGGAGGAGATTTAGTCAGTCTGGTCAGGGAGGATATGTTTGGTCAGTCTGGTCAGGGAGGATGTGTTTGGTCTGTCTGGTTAGGGAGGAGGTTTGGTAAGTCTGGTCAGGGAGGAGGTTTGGTCAGTCTGGTCAGGGAGGAGGTTTGGTCAGTCTGGTCAGGGAAGAGATTTGGTCAATCTGGTTAGGGAGGAGGTTTGGTCAGTCTGGTTAGGGAGGAGGTTTGGTAAGTCTGGTCAGGGAGGAGGTTTGGTCAGTCTGGTTAGGGAGGAGGTTTGGTCAGTCTGGTCAGGGAGGAGGTTTGGTCAGTCTGGTTAGGGAGGAGGTTTGGTCAGTCTGGTCAGGGAGGAGGTTTGGTCAGTCTGGTCAGGGAGGAGGTTTGGTCAGTCTGGTCAGGGAGGAGGTTTGGTCAGTCTGGTCAGGGAGGATATGTTTGGTCAGTCTGGTTAGGGAGGAGGTTTGGTCAGTCTGGTCAGGGAGGAGATTTGGTCAGTCTGGTCAGGGAGGATATGTTTGGTCAGTCTGGTTAGGGAGGAGGTTTGGTCAGTCTGGTCAGGGAGGAGATTTGGTCAGTCTGGTCAGGGAGGATATGTTTGGTCAGTCTGGTCAGGGAGGATGTGTTTGGTCAGTCTGGTTAGGGAGGAGGTTTGGTCAGTCTGGTCAGGGAGGATATGTTTGGTCAGTCTGGTTAGGGAGGAGGTTTGGTCAGTCTGGTCAGGGAGGAGATTTGGTCAGTCTGGTCAAGGAGGATATGTTTGGTCAGTCTGGTCAGGGAGGATGTGTTTGGTCAGTCTG
>NC_088235.1:39304142-39324142 GCF_036934945.1 Oncorhynchus masou masou
TCAAGAGGTATGTAAAGAACCACCAATCAGGAGGATGCAGACAGCTCAAGAGGTATGTAAAGAACCACCAGTCAGGAGGATACAGACAGCTCAAGAGGTATGTAAAGAACCACCAATCAGGAGGATGCAGACAGCTCAAGAGGTATGTAAAGAACCACCAATCAGGAGGATGCAGACAGCTCAAGAGGTATGTAAAGAACCACCAGTCAGGAGGATGCAGACAGCTCAAGAGGTATGTAAAGAACCACCAATCAGGAGGATGCAGACAGCTCAAGAGGTATGTAAAGAACCACCAATCAGGAGGATACAGACAGCTCAAGAGGTATGTAAAGAACCACCAATCAGGAGGATGCAGACAGCTCAAGAGGTATGTAAAGAACCACCAATCAGGAGGATACAGTCAGCTCAAGAGGTATGTAAAGAACCACCAATCAGGGGGATACAGACAGCTCAAGAGGTATGTAAAGAACCACCAATCAGGGGGATACAGACAGCTCAAGAGCTGCTTAGATATGCAGAAAAATATACATCTGTTTGATGTAGAGTTAAGCATAAAGATTATGGCTCTAGATTGCAGGTGTTTAAAAAAATCTAAATTCTCCAACTTCCATTTGGGGGGCCTAGCGTCCCTCCAGACCACCACACAGCCATCCTCATGTACTTTGTGCACCCTCAGATCTTTGGGGTGCATGACGCTACTGTCTGTTATAGCAACATTATGTAGACCATATGACTGAAGGAGTTACCAAATGCAATCTGTTGTTGTCCGACATGTTGTCTTCGGTCATCACTGAGTGTACATTAGATTGCTGCTGTGTCTTCCACCAAGCAATGGGGATACCTGAAGTCTATCGTGACTTATTGCGGGCCACATCCCCTTTGCTGCTCTGAGATAAGGTTTATGTGTGTACAGTAGGCTAAATGTGTGAATGTGTGTGCATGGCTCCAAGTTAGGGTTTGATAAATGACCTTAGGGGAATTAATGCCTGGTCCTACGCCACAATGCACTTGTCTCACACTGTGTGATGGAGATGTGTGCACATGTATGTTGGTGTATCTGTATAGTGAAGAGGCTTCCAGGCTGATAGCTTAATTGTTTTAGGTTGTTTTTTATGTCTCCATACCCTCCCTTCTCTCTCTCTCTCTCTCTCTCTCTCTCTCTCTCTCTCTCTCTCTCTCTCTCTCTCTCTCTCTCTCTCTCACCTTCCTCTCCCTCTTTCTCTCCCTCTCTCCCTCTCTCTCTCTCTCTCTCTCTCTCTCTCACCTTCCTCTCCCTCTTTCTCTCTCTCTCTCCCTCTCTCTCTCTCTCTCTCTCTCTCTCTCCCTCTCTCTCTCTCTCTCTCTCTCTCTCTCTCTCTCTCTCTCCTTCCTCTCTCTCCCTCTCTTTCTCTCTCTCCCTCTCTTTCTCTCCCCCCCTCTCTCCCTCTATCTCTCTCTCTCTCTCTCTCTCTCTCTCTCTTTCCTCCCTCCTCTTTGTGCCACGGGGACAACTAAACCTCCGACTCCTGTCCTACCATACAGGGCTAATTCATCACATCACAACACACACACACACACACACACACACACACACACACACACACACACACACACACACACACACACACACACACACACACACACACACACACACACACACACACACACACACACACACTGAAGGTTAGTTTTCTAGGGCATTTGGAGGCAGAGGGCAAAAAAGATGTAGGGGATGTCCTCTGCTCCCCTCTCCTCTTCTCCTCTGCTCCCCTCTCCTCTTCTCCTCTGCTCCCCTCTCCTCATCCCTCTCTCCTCTCCTCTTCTCCTCTGCTACCCTCTCCTCATCCCTCTCCTCTTCTCCTCTGCTCCCCTCTACTCTCTCCTCTCCTCTTCTCCTCTGCTCCCCTCTACTCATCCCTCTCCTCTTCTCCTCTGCTCCCCTCTCCTCATCCCTCTCCTCTTCTCCTCTGCTCCCCTCTCCTCATCCCTCTTCCCTCTCCTCTTCTCCTCTGCTCCCCTCTCCTCATCCCTCTCTACTCTCCTCTTCTCCTCTGCTCCTCTCTCCTCTCCTCTTCTTCTCTGCTCCCCTCTCCTCATCCCTCTCTCCTCTCCTCTTCTCCTCTGCTCCCCTCTACTCATCCCTCTCTCCTCTCCTCTGCTCCCCTCTCCTCATCCCTCTCTCCTTCCTCTTCTCCTCTGCTCCCCTCTCCTCATCCCTCTCTCCTCTCCTCTTCTCCTCTGCTCCCCTCTCCTCATCCCTCTCCCCTCTCCTCTTCTCCTCTGCTACCCTCTCCTCTTCCCTCTCCCCTCTCCTCTTCTCCTCTGCTCCCCTCTCCTCATCCCTCTCCTCTTCTCCTCTGCTCACCTCTCCTCATCCCTCTCCCCTCTCCTCTTCTCCTCTGCTCCCCTCTCCTCATCCCTCTCTCCTCTCCTCTTCTCCTCTCCTCTCCTCTTCTCCTCTGCTCCCTTCTCCTCATCCCTCTCTCCTATCCTCTTCTCCTCTGTTACCCTCTCCTCATCCCTCTCCCCTCTCCTCTTCTCCTCTGCTCCCCTCTCCTCATCCCTTCCTCTTCTCCTCTGCTCACCTCTCCTCATCCCTCTCCCCTCTCCTCTTCTCCTCTGCTCCCCTCTCGTCATCCCTCTCTCCTCTCCTCTTCTCCTCTCCTCTCCTCTTCTCCTCTGCTCCCCTCTCCTCATCACTCTCTCATATCCTCTTCTCCTCTGTTACCCTCTCCTCATCCCTCTCTCCTCTCGTCTTCTCCTCTGCTCCCCTCTCCTCATCCCTCTCTCCTTCCTCTTCTCCTCTGCTCCCCTCTCCTCATCCCTCTCTCCTCTCCCCTTCTCTTCTCCTCTCCTCTCCTCTTCTCCTCTGCTCCCCTCTCCTCATCCCTCTCCCCTCTCCTCTTGTCCTCTACTCCCCTCTCCTCATCCCTCTCCTCTGCTCACCGCTCCTCATCCCTCTCCTCTTCTCCTCTGCTCCCCCTCTCCTCATCCCTCTCCCCTCTCCTCTTCTCCTCTCCTCTTCTCCTCTGCTCCCCTCTCCTCATCACTCTCCCCTCTCCTCTTCTCCTCTGCTCCCCTCTCCTCATCCCTCTCCCCTGTCCTCTTCTCCTGTGCTCCCCTCATCCCTCTCCTCTTCTCCTCTGCTCCCCTCTCCTCATCCCTCTCCCCTCTCCTCTCCTCCTCTGCTCCCCTCTCCTCATCCCTCTCCTCTTCTCCTCTACAAACCTCTCATCATCCCTCTCCCCTCTCCTCTTCTCCTCTGCTCCCCTCTCCTCATCCCTCTCTCCTCTCCTCTTCTCTTCTCCTCTCCTCTCCTCCTCTGCTACCCTCTCCTCATCGCCCTCCCCTCTCCTCTTCTCCTCTGCTCCCCTCTCCTCATCCATCTCCTCTTCTCCTCTACACACCTCTCATCATCCCTCTCCCCTCTCCTCTTCTCCTCTGCTCCCCTCTCCTCATCCCTCTCTCCTCTCCTCTTCTCTTCTCCTCTCCTCTCCTCCTCTGCTACCCTCTCCTCATCCCTCTCCCCTCTCCTCTTCTCCTCTGCTCCCCTCTCCTCATCCCTCTCCCCTCTCCTCTTCTCCTCTCCTCTCCTCTTCTCCTCTGCTCCCCTCTCCTCATCACTCTCCTCTCTCCTCTTCTCCTCTGCTCCCCTCTCCTCATCCCTCTCTCCTCTCCTCTTCTCATCTGCTCCCCTCTCCTCATCCCTCTCTCCTCTCCTCTTCTCCTCTGCTCCCCTCTCCTCATCCCTCTCCCCTCTCCTCATCCCTCTCGTCTTCTCCTCTGCGTCCCTATCCTCATCCCTCTCTCATCTCCTCTTCTCTTCTGCTCCCCTCTCCTCATCCCTCTCCCCTCTCCTCTTCTCCTCTGCTCCCCTCTCCTCATCCCTCTCTCCTCTCCTCTTCTCCTCTGCTCCCCTCTCCTCATTCCTCTCTCCTCTCCTCTTCTCCTCTGCTCCCCTCTCCTCATCCCTCTACTCTTCTCCTCTGCTCCCCTCTCCTCATCCCTCTCCCCTCTCCTCTTGTCCTCTACTCCCCTCTCCTCATCCCTCTCCTCTGCTCACCGCTCCTCATCCCTCTCCTCTTCTCCTCTGCTCCCCCTCTCCTCATCCCTCTCCCCTCCTCTCTTCTCCTCTCCTCTTCTCCTCTGCTCCCCTCTCCTCATCACTCTCCCCTCTCCTCTTCTCCTCTGCTCCCTCTCCTCATCCCTCTCCCCTGTCCTCTTCTCCTCTGCTCCCCTCATCCCTCTCCTCTTCTCCTCTGCTCCCCTCTCCTCATCCCTCTCCCCTCTCCTCTCCTCCTCCGCTCCCCTCTCCTCATCCCTCTCCTCTTCTCCTCTGCTCCCCTCTCCTCATCCCTCTCTCCTCTCCTCTTCTCTTCTCCTCTCCTCTCCTCCTCTGCTACCCTCTCCTCATCCCTCTCCCCTCTCCTCTTCTCCTCTGCTCCCCTCTCCTCATCCCTCTCCCCTCTCCTCTTCTCCTCTCCTCTCCTCTTCTCCTCTGCTCCCCTCTCCTCATCACTCTCCTCTCTCCTCTTCTCCTCTGCTCCCCTCTCCTCATCCCTCTCTCCTCTCCTCTTCTCATCTGCTCCCCTCTCCTCATCCCTCTCTCCTCTCCTCTTCTCCTCTGCTCCCCTCTCCTCATCCCTCTCCCCTCTCCTCATCCCTCTCTCCTCTCCTCTCCTCATCCCTCTCGTCTTCTCCTCTGCGTCCCTATCCTCATCCCTCTCTCATCTCCTCTTCTCCTCTGCTCCCCTCTCCTCATCCCTCTCCCCTCTCCTCTTCTCCTCTGCTCCCCTCTCCTCATCCCTCTCTCCTCTCCTCTTCTCCTCTGCTCCCCTCTCCTCATCCCTCTCTCCTCTCCTCTTCTCCTCTGCTCCCCTCTCCTCATCCCTCTACTCTTCTCCTCTGCTCCCCTCTCCTCATCCCTCTCCCCTCTCCTCCTCTGCTCCCCTCTCCTCATCCCACTCTCCTCTCCTCTTCTCCTCTCCTCTCCTCTTCTCCTCTGCTACCCTCTCCTCATCCCTCTCCCCTCTCCTCTTTTCCTCTGCTCACCTCTCCTCATCCCTCTCCTCTTCTCCTCTGCTCACCTCTCCTCATCCCTCTCCCCTCTCCTCTTCTCCTCTGCTCCCCTCTCCTCATCCCTCTCCCCTCTCCTCTTCTCCTCTCCTCTCCTCTTCTCCTCTGCTCCCCCCTCCTCATCACTCTCCCCTCTCCTCATCTCCTCTGCTCCCCTCTCCTCATCCCTCTCCCCCTCCTCTTCTCCTCTCCTCTCCTCTCCTCCTCTGCTCCCTCTCCTCATCACTCTCCCCTCTCCTCTTCTCCTCTGCTCCCCTCTCCTCATCCCTCTCCTCTTCTCCTCTGCTCCCCTCTCCTCATCCCTCTCACCTTCTCCTCTGATCCCCTCGCCTCATCCCTCTCCTCTCCTCCTCTGCTCCCCTCTCCTCATCACTCTCCCCTCTCCTCTTCTCCTCTGCTCCCCTCTCCTCATCCCTCTCCCCTTCTCCTCTGATCCCCTCTCCTCATCCCTCTCCTCTTCTCCTCCTGCTGCTCCCTCTCCTCATCCCTCTCTCCTCTTCTCTTCTCCTCTTCTACCCTCTCCTCATCCCTCTCCTCTCTCCTCTTCTCCCCTGCCCCCCTCTCCTCATCCCTCTCTCCTCTCCTCTTCTCCTCTGCTCCCCTCTCCTCATCCCTCTACCCTCTCCTCTTCTCCTCTACTCCCCTCTCCTCATCCCTCTCCTCTGCTCACCTCTCCTCATCCCTCTCCTCTTCTCCTCTGCTCCCCCTCTCCTCATCCCTCTCCCCTCTCCTCTTCTCCTCTCCTCTTCTCCTCTGCTCCCTCTCCTCATCACTCTCCCTCTCCTCTTCTCCTCTGCTCCCCTCTCCTCATCCCTCTCCCCTGTCCTCTTCTCCTCTGCTCCCCTCATCCCTCTCCTCTTCTCCTCTGCTCCCCTCTCCTCATCCCTCTCCTCCTCTGCTCCCCTCTCCTCATCCCTCTCCTCTTCTCCTCTGCTCCCCTCTCCTCATCCCTCTCCTCTTCTCCTCTCCTCTTCTCCTCTGCTCCCCTCTCCTCATCACTCTCCTCTCTCCTCTTCTCCTCTGCTCCCCTCTCCTCATCCCTCTCCACTCTCCTCTTCTCCTCTGTTACCCTCTCCTCATCCCTCTCTCCTCTCGTCTTCTCCTCTGCTCCCCTCTCCTCATCCCTCTCTCCTTCCTCTTCTCCTCTGCTCCCCTCTCCTCATCCCTCTCTCCTCTCCCCTTCTCTTCTCCTCTCCTCTCCTCTTCTCCTCTGCTCCCCTCTCCTCATCCCTCTCCCCTCTCCTCTTGTCCTCTACTCCCCTCTCCTCATCCCTCTCCTCTGCTCACCGCTCCTCATCCCTCTCCTCTTCTCCTCTGCTCCCCCTCTCCTCATCCCTCTCCCCTCTCCTCTTCTCCTCTCCTCTTCTCCTCTGCTCCCCTCTCCTCATCACTCTCCCCTCTCCTCTTCTCCTCTGCTCCCCTCTCCTCATCCCTCTCCCCTGTCCTCTTCTCCTGTGCTCCCCTCATCCCTCTCCTCTTCTCCTCTGCTCCCCTCTCCTCATCCCTCTCCCCTCTCCTCTCCTCCTCTGCTCCCCTCTCCTCATCCCTCTCCTCTTCTCCTCTACAAACCTCTCATCATCCCTCTCCCCTCTCCTCTTCTCCTCTGCTCCCCTCTCCTCATCCCTCTCTCCTCTCCTCTTCTCTTCTCCTCTCCTCTCCTCCTCTGCTACCCTCTCCTCATCGCCCCTCCCCTCTCCTCTTCTCCTCTGCTCCCTCTCCTCATCCATCTCCTCTTCTCCTCTACACACCTCTCATCATCCCTCTCCCCTCTCCTCTTCTCCTCTGCTCCCCTCTCCTCATCCCTCTCTCCTCTCCTCTTCTCTTCTCCTCTCCTCTCCTCCTCTGCTACCCTCTCCTCATCCCTCTCCCCTCTCCTCTTCTCCTCTGCTCCCCTCTCCTCATCCCTCTCCCCTCTCCTCTTCTCCTCTCCTCTCCTCTTCTCCTCTGCTCCCCTCTCCTCATCACTCTCCTCTCTCCTCTTCTCCTCTGCTCCCCTCTCCTCATCCCCTCTCCTCTCCTCTTCTCATCTGCTCCCCTCTCCTCATCCCTCTCTCCTCTCCTCTTCTCCTATGCTCCCCTCTCCTCATCCCTCTCCCCTCTCCTCATCCCTCTCGTCTTCTCCTCTCGTCCCTATCCTCATCCCTCTCTCATCTCCTCTTCTCTTCTGCTCCCCCTCTCCTCATCCCTCTCCCCTCTCCTCTTCTCCTCTGCTCCCCTCTCCTCATCCCTCTCTCCTCTCCTCTTCTCCTCTGCTCCCCTCTCCTCATTCCTCTCTCCTCTCCTCTTCTCCTCTGCTCCCCTCTCCTCATCCCTCTACTCTTCTCCTCTGCTCCCCTCTCCTCATCCCTCTCCCTCTCCTCTTGTCCTCTACTCCCCTCTCCTCATCCCTCTCCTCTGCTCACCGCTCCTCATCCCTCTCCTCTTCTCCTCTGCTCCCCCTCTCCTCATCCCTCTCCCCTCTCCTCTTCTCCTCTCCTCTTCTCCTCTGCTCCCCTCTCCTCATCACTCTCCCCTCTCCTCTTCTCCTCTGCTCCCCTCTCCTCATCCCTCTCCCCTGTCCTCTTCTCCTCTGCTCCCCTCATCCCTCTCCTCTTCTCCTCTGCTCCCCTCTCCTCATCCCTCTCCCCTCTCCTCTCCTCCTCCGCTCCCCTCTCCTCATCCCTCTCCTCTTCTCCTCTGCTCCCCTCTCCTCATCCCTCTCTCCTCTCCTCTTCTCTTCTCCTCTCCTCTCCTCCTCTGCTACCCTCTCCTCATCCCTCTCCCCTCTCCTCTTCTCCTCTGCTCCCCTCTCCTCATCCCTCTCCCCTCTCCTCTTCTCCCTCTCCTCTCCTCTTCTCCTCTGCTCCCCTCTCCTCATCACTCTCCTCTCTCCTCTTCTCCTCTGCTCCCCTCTCCTCATCCCTCTCTCCTCTCCTCTTCTCATCTGCTCCCTCTCCTCATCCCTCTCTCCTCTCCTCTTCTCCTCTGCTCCCTCTCCTCATCCCTCTCCCTCTCCTCATCCCTCTCTCCTCTCCTCTCCTCATCCCTCTCGTCTTCTCCTCTGCGTCCCTATCCTCATCCCTCTCTCATCTCCTCTTCTCCTCTGCTCCCCTCTCCTCATCCCTCTCCCCTCTCCTCTTCTCCTCTGCTCCCCTCTCCTCATCCCTCTCTCCTCTCCTCTTCTCCTCTGCTCCCTCTCCTCATCCCTCTCTCCTCTCCTCTTCTCCTCTGCTCCCCTCTCCTCATCCCTCTACTCTTCTCCTCTGCTCCCTCTCCTCATCCCTCTCCCCTCTCCTCCTCTGCTCCCCTCTCCTCATCCCACTCTCCTCTCCTCTTCTCCTCTCCTCTCCTCTTCTCCTCTGCTACCCTCTCCTCATCCCTCTCCCCTCTCCTCTTTTCCTCTGCTCACCTCTCCTCATCCCTCTCCTCTTCTCCTCTGCTCACCTCTCCTCATCCCTCTCCCCTCTCCTCTTCTCCTCTGCTCCCCTCTCCTCATCCCTCTCCCCTCTCCTCTTCTCCTCTCCTCTCCTCTTCTCCTCTGCTCCCCTCTCCTCATCACTCTCCCCTCTCCTCATCTCCTCTGCTCCCCTCTCCTCATCCCTCTCCCCTCTCCTCTTCTCCTCTCCTCTCCTCTCCTCCTCTGCTCCCCTCTCCTCATCACTCTCCCCTCTCCTCTTCTCCTCTGCTCCCCTCTCCTCATCCCTCTCCTCTTCTCCTCTGCTCCCCTCTCCTCATCCCTCTCACCTTCTCCTCTGATCCCCTCGCCTCATCCCTCTCCTCTCCTCCTCTGCTCCCCTCTCCTCATCACTCTCCCCTCTCCTCTTCTCCTCTGCTCCCCTCTCCTCATCCCTCTCCCCTTCTCCTCTGATCCCCTCTCCTCATCCCTCTCCTCTTCTCCTCTGCTCCCCTCTCCTCATCCCTCTCTCCTCTTCTCTTCTCCTCTTCTACCCTCTCCTCATCCCTCTCCTCTCTCCTCTTCTCCCCTGCCCCCCTCTCCTCATCCCTCTCTCCTCTCCTCTTCTCCTCTGCTCCCCTCTCCTCATCCCTCTACCCTCTCCTCTTCTCCTCTACTCCCCTCTCCTCATCCCTCTCCTCTGCTCACCTCTCCTCATCCCTCTCCTCTTCTCCTCTGCTCCCCCTCTCCTCATCCCTCTCCCCTCTCCTCTTCTCCTCTCCTCTTCTCCTCTGCTCCCCTCTCCTCATCACTCTCCCCTCTCCTCTTCTCCTCTGCTCCCCTCTCCTCATCCCTCTCCCCTGTCCTCTTCTCCTCTGCTCCCCTCATCCCTCTCCTCTTCTCCTCTGCTCCCTCTCCTCATCCCTCTCCTCCTCTGCTCCCCTCTCCTCATCCCTCTCCTCTTCTCCTCTGCTCCCCTCTCCTCATCCCTCTCCTCTTCTCCTCTCCTCTTCTCCTCTGCTCCCCTCTCCTCATCACTCTCCTCTCTCCTCTTCTCCTCTGCTCCCCTCTCCTCATCCCTCTCCACTCTCCTCTTCTCCTCTGCTCCCCTCTCCTCATCCCTCTCTCCTCTCCTCTTCTCCTCTGCTCCCTCTCCTCATCCCTCTCCCTCCTCCTTCTCCTCTGCTCCCCTCTCCTCATCCCTCTCCTCTTCTCCTCTGCTCCCCCTCTCCTCATCCCTCTCCCCTCTCCTCCTCTGCTCCCCTCTCCTCATCCCACTCTCCTCTCCTCTTCTCCTCTCCTCTCCTCTTCTCCTCTGCTACCCTCTCCTCATCCCTCTCCCTCTCCTCTTTTCCTCTGCTCACCTCTCCTCATCCCTCTCCTCTTCTCCTCTGCTCACCTCTCCTCATCCCTCTCCCCTCTCCTCTTCTCCTCTGCTCCCCTCTCCTCATCCCTCTCCCCTCTCCTCTTCTCCTCTCCTCTCCTCTTCTCATCTGCTCCCCTCTCCTCATCACTCTCCCCTCTCCTCATCTCCTCTGCTCCCCTCTCCTCATCACTCTCCCCTCTCCTCTTCTCCTCTGCTCCCCTCTCCTCATCCCTCTCCCCTTCTCCTCTGATCCCCTCTCCTCATCCCTCTCCTCTTCTCCTCTGCTCCCCTCTCCTCATCCCTCTCTCCTCTTCTCTTCTCCTCTTCTACCCTCTCCTCATCCCTCTCCTCTCTCCTCTTCTCCTCTGCTCCCCTCTCCTCATCCCTCTCTCCTCTCCTCTTCTCCTCTGCTCCCCTCTCCTCATCCCTCTCCCCTCTCCTCTTCTCCTCTGCTCCCCTCTCCTCATCCCTCTCCTCTTCTCCTCTGCTCCCCTCTCCTCATCCCTCTCCTCTTCTCCTCTGCTCACCTCTCCTCATTCCTCTCCCCTCTCCTCTTCTCGTCTGCTCCCCTCTCCTCATCCCTCTCTCCTCTCCTCCTCTCCTCTCCGCCCCTCTCCTCTTCACTCTCCCCTCTCCTCTTCTCCTCTGCTCCCCTCTCCTCATCCCTCTCCCCTCTCCCCTTCTCCTCTGCTCCGCTTTCCTCATCCCTCTCCTCTTCTCCTCTGCTCCCCTCTCCTCATCCCTCTCCCCTCTCCCCTTCTCCTCTGCTCCGCTTTCCTCATCCCTATCCTCTTCTCCTCTGCTCCCCTCTACCCATCCTTCTCCCCTCTCCTCTTCTACCCTCTCCTCATCCCTCTCCTCTTCTCCTCTGCTCCCCTCTCCTCATCCCTCTCCCCTCTCCTCTTCTCCTCTGCTCCCCTCTCCTCATCCCTCTTCCCTCTCCTCTTCTCCTCTGCTCCCCTCTCCTCATCCCTCTCTCCTCTCCTCTTCTCCTCTTCTCCTCTGCTCCCTTCTCCTCATCCTTCTCTCCTCTCCTCTTCTCCTCTGCTCCCCTCTCCTCATCTCTCTATCCTCTCCTCTTCTCCTCTCCTCTCCTCATCCCTCTCTCCTCTCCTCTGCCCCCCTCTCCTCATCCCTCTCCTCTTCTCCTCTGCTCCCCTCTCCTCACCCCTCTCCCCTCTCCTCTTCTCCTCTGCTCCGCACTCCTCATCCCTCTCCTCTTCTCCTCTGCTCCTCTCTCCTCATCCCTCTCTCCTCTCCTCTGCTCCCGTCTTCTCAGCCCTCTCTCCTCTTCTCCTCTGCTCCCGTCTCCTCATCCCTCTCTCCTCTCCTCTTCTCCTCTGCTCCCCTCTACCCATCCCTCTCCCCTCTCCTCTTCTCCCCTCTCCTCATCCCTCTCTTCTTCTCCTCTGCTCCCCTCTCCTCATCCCTCTCCTCTTCTCCTCTGCTCCCCTCCCCTCTCCTCATCCCTCTCCCCTCTCCTCTTCTCCTCTGCTCCATTCTCCTCATCCTTCTCTCCTCTCCTGTTCTCCTCTGCTCCCCTCTCCTCATCCCTCTCCTCTTCTCCTCTGCTCCCCTCTCCTCATCCCTCTCCTCTTCTCCTCTGCTCCCCTCTCCTCACCCCTCTCCCCTCTCCTCTTCTCCTCTGCTCCGCACTCCTCATCCCTCTCCTCTTCTCCTCTGCTCCTCTCTCCTCATCCCTCTCTCCTCTTCTCCTCTGCTGTCTTCTCCTCATCCTTCTCTCCTCTCCTCTTCTCCTCTGCTCCCCTCTCCTCATCCATCTCTCCTCTTCTCCTCTCCTCTCCTCTCCTCATCCCTCTCTCCTCTCCTCTGCTCCCCTCTCCTCATCCCTCTCTCCTCTCCTCATCCCTCTCTCCTCTCCTCTCCTCTCCTCATCCCTCTCCCCTCTCCTCTTCTCCTCTGCTCTCTTCTCCTCATCCTTCTCTCCTCTCCTCTTCTCCTCTGCTCCCCTCTCCTCATCCATCTCTCCTCTCCTCTTCTCCTCTCCTCTCCTCTCCTCATCCCTCTCTCCTCTCCTCTGCTCCCCTCTCCTCATCCCTCTCTCCTCTCCTCTTATCCTCTCCTCTCCTCATCCCTCTCTCCTCTCCTCTGCTCCCGTCTCCTCATCCCTCTCTCCTCTTCTCCTCTGCTCCCTTCTCCTCATCCTTCTCTCCTCTCCTCTTCTCCTCTGCTCCCCTCTCCTCATCCCTCTCTCCTCTCCTCTCCTCTCCTCATCCCTCTCTCCTCTCCTCTGCCCCCCTCTCCTCATCCCTCTCTCCTCTCCTCTTCTCCTCTGCTCCCCTCTCCTCATCCCTCTCTCCTCTCCTCTTCTCCTCTCATCCCTTTTCTTCCCATTCCTTTAGCCTTGTGCGTGGTACCATGAGAAAAAGACCAAGATATTGTACACATCTCATCTCACTCTCTCACACACTCAATATTACTGGAGTAATAGAGGTAGATATGTACAGGGATACTGGAGTAATAGAGGTAGATATGTGCAGGGGAACTGGAGGAATAGAGGTAGATATGTCCATGGATACTGGAGTAATAGAGGTAGATATGTACAGGGATACTGGAGTAATAGAGGTAGATATGTCCAGGGATACTGGAGTAATAGAGGTAGATATGTCCAGGGATACTGGAGTAATAGAGGTAGATATGTACAGGGATACTGGAGTAATAGAGGTAGATATGTCCAGGGATACTGGAGTAATAGAGGTAGATATGTCCAGGGATACTGGAGTAATAGAGGTAGATATGTACAGGGATACTGGAGTAATAGAGGTAGATATGTCCAGGGATACTGGAGTAATAGAGGTAGATATGTACAGGGATACTGGAGTAATAGAGGTAGATATGTACAGGGATACTGGAGTAATAGAGGTATATATGTACAGGGATACTGGAGTAATAGAGGTAGATATGTACAGGGGTACTGGAGTAATAGAGGTATATATGTACAGGGATACTGGAGTAATAGAGGTAGATATGTCCAGGGATACTGGAGTAATAGAGGTAGATATGTCCAGGGATACTGGAGTAATAGAGGTAGATATGTCCAGGGATACTGGAGTAATAGAGGTAGATATGTCCAGGGATACTGGAGTAATAGAGGTAGATATGTCCAGGGATACTGGAGTAATAGAGGTAGATATGTCCAGGGATACTGGAGTAATAGAGGTAGATATGTACAGGGATACTGGAGTAATAGAGGTAGATATGTACAGGGGTAAGGTGACTAGGCATCATGCTATATGACGTTGCCTCTTTGCAGTGTGTGTGTGTTCCGCAGCAGGTGTGTGTGAGTGTGTGTGTGTTCTGCAGCAGGTGTGTGTGAGCGTGTGTGTGTTCCGCAGCAGTTGTGTGTGAGTGTGTGTGTGTTCTGCAGCAGGTGTGTGTGAGCGTGTGTGTGTTCTGCAGCAGGTGTGTGTGAGTGTGTGTGTGTTCTGCAGCAGGTCTGTGTGAGTGTGTGTGTGTTCTGCAGCAGGTGTGTGTGAGCGTGTGTGTGTTCTGCAGCATGTGTGTGAGCGTGTGTGTGTTCTGCAGCAGGTGTGTGTGAGCGTGTGTGTGTTCCGCAGCAGGTGTGTGTGAGCGTGTGTGTGTTCTGCAGCATGTGTGTGAGCGTGTGTGTGTTCCGCAGCAGGTGTGTGTGAGCGTGTGTGTGTTCTGCAGCAGTTGTGTGTGAGTGTGTGTGTGTTCTGCAGCAGGTCTGTGTGAGTGTGTGTGTGTTCTGCAGCAGGTGTGTGTGAGCGTGTGTGTGTTCTGCAGCAGGTGTGTGTGAGCGTGTGTGTGTTCTGCAGCAGGTGTGTGTGAGCGTGTGTGTGTTCCGCAGCAGGTGTGTGTGAGCGTGTGTGTGTTCTGCAGCAGGTCTGTGTGAGTGTGTGTGTGTTCTGCAGCAGGTGTGTGTGTGAGTCTGTATACTTGGAGCCCTTAGGGTTTGGTTTAAAATGAGATAATTCAGCTTAATGTCTTATTTCCTGCCGTCTGCGTTTCCATATAAATAAATAGATAGAACTGGGCTGGAGGATATGAGAGGGAACATTAGTTAAGCTTCACACTTGTCTTCTCTGGGCCTGAAACTACACGTCTCCACCCTTATTTCTGGTGTTTGTGCTCGTTCAAAGACAAGTACTTGTGTTGTCATGTCAAAACCTATAATGATCATTAGAACACAGGCACAAGTTGTATAATGGTCATTAGAACACAGACACAAGTTGTATAATGGTCATTAGAACACAGACACAAGTTGTATAATGGTCATTAGAACACAGACACAAGTTGTATAATGGTGTTACGAATCCCTTTTGGCCCGACAGTCTAGGGGGGGATGGTAAATGAGACCCGTAACATAACTCATGCAAATTACTATTGTGACAAAGTAAAAGTGTGAACGAAATAACCACAACAACAGAAATCTACCGTCAAACTCCAGGTTTATTTATAAACACACGGTAATGGGGGGAGCAGGAAAAGGGGCTGAGCTGGACCCAAGGAAAGAAACAATAAGTATTCAAAAACACCCCTAAGCTAGACTAGCCTACTTTAACAACAGCTAACTAACTAACCAAAAATACAGTGGGTGGTCCGCCCAGTTCTAACTAGTGTATTTAACAAAGTTCACCTACGGGCGACTTGTCTTGGTTTCCCCCTTTTCCCACCAGCAACAAACAAACACCATAACCAAAAACAATACTCACAGGTGATGACAAAGTGCTATGAGGTGCTTAAAATAAAAGAGAGGTTAAGACACAAAGCGAGAGTGAAACAAAGAGACCTACAGACATGGCATTTACAGAGAGATTGAGCTCTAGAACAAACAAATGATGGGGTTTTTAAACCACGGGGAAGGAACTGTGGTAGGTCAGGAAATAGGAGGAGGTGTGTCTTCTGATTGATGATTGATTGTTGACTGATTGGGGAGTGATGATTTACACCTGTGAGGGGAGAAGGAGAGAAAAGAAACACACACACAGGATACACACACACACAGGATAACTGTATCCGTAACAAATGGTCAATAGAACACAGACACAAGTTGTATAATGGTCAATAGAACACAGACACAAGTTGTATAATGGTCAATAGAACACAGACACAAGTTGTATAATGGTCATTAGAACACAGACACAAGTTGTATAATGGTCATCAGAACACAGACACAAGTTGTATAATGGTCATCAGAACACAGACACAAGTTGTATAATGGTCATTAGAACACAGACACAAGTTGTATAATGATCATTAGAACACAGACACAAGATGTATAATGGTCATTAGAACACAGACACAAGTTGTATAATGATCATTAGAACACAGACACAAGTTGTATAATGGTCATTAGAACACAGACACAAGTTGTATAATGATCATTAGAAAACAGACACAAGTTGTATAATGGTCATTGGAACACAGACACAAGTTGTATAATGGTCATCAGAACACAGACACAAGTTGTATAATGGTCATTAGAACACAGACACAAGTTGTATAATGATCATTAGAACACAGACACAAGATGTATAATGGTCATTAGAACACAGACACAAGTTGTATAATGATCATTAGAACACAGACACAAGTTGTATAATGGTCATTAGAACACAGACACAAGTTGTATAATGATCATTAGAAAACAGACACAAGTTGTATAATGGTCAATAGAACACAGACACAAGTTGTATAATGGTCAATAGAACACAGACACAAGTTGTATAATGGTCATTAGAACACAGACACAAGTTGTATAATGGTCATCAGAACACAGACACAAGTTGTATAATGGTCATTAGAACACAGACACAAGTTGTATAATGGTCATCAGAACACAGACACAAGTTGTATAATGGTCATTAGAACACAGACACAAGTTGTATAATGGTCAATAGAACACAGACACAAGTTGTATAATGGTCATTAGAACACAGACACAAGTTGTATAATGGTCATCAGAACACAGACACAAGTTGTATAATGGTCATCAGAACACAGACACAAGTTGTATAATGGTCATTAGAACACAGACACAAGTTGTATAATGATCATTAGAACACAGACACAAGATGTATAATGGTCATTAGAACACAGACACAAGTTGTATAATGGTCATCAGAACACAGACACAAGTTGTATAATGGTCATTAGAACACAGACACAAGTTGTATAATGATCATTAGAACACAGACACAAGATGTATAATGGTCATTAGAACACAGACACAAGTTGTATAATGATCATTAGAACACAGACACAAGTTGTATAATGGTCATTAGAACACAGACACAAGTTGTATAATGATCATTAGAAAACAGACACAAGTTGTATAATGGTCATTAGAACACAGACACAAGTTGTATAATGGTCATTAGAACACAGACACAAGTTGTATAATGGTCATTAGAACACAGACACAAGTTGTATAATGGTCATTAGAACACAGACACAAGTTGTTCTCTAGTTCACGGTTGTTTATTGTTATTGTGTGTTTGTGCCAAGTTTCCAAATGAGTCATTTTTATTCAACTGCTGTGTTAAATATAGCTTCCTGAATCCTAGACTAGAGAGAGAACGTTTATAGTTTAAAAAGGCAGTTTTCTCCTGACCTCCTCATGACATGGGGGAGGAGAACTACCTCATAGTGTGTGTTAGAGAGAGAGGTAGAGAGCTCTATGGGGGAGGAGAACTACCTCATAGTGTGTGTTAGAGAGAGAGGTAGAGAGCTCTATGGGGGAGGAGAACTACCTCATAGTGTGTCTTAGAGAGAGAGGTAGAGAGCTCTATGGGGGAGGAGAACTACCTCATAGTGTGTGTTAGAGAGAGAGGTAGAGAGCTCTATGGGGGAGGAGAACTACCTCATAGTGTGTGTTAGAGAGAGAGGTAGAGAGCTCTATGGGGGAGGAGGACTACCTCATAGTGTGTGTTAGAGAGAGAGGTAGAGAGCTCTATGGGGGAGGAGAACTACCTCATAGTGTGTGTTAGAGAGAGAGGTAGAGAGCTCTATGGGGGAGGAGAACTACCTCATAGTGTGTGTTAGAGAGAGAGGTAGAGAGCTCTATGGGGGAGGAGAACTACCTCATAGTGTGTCTTAGAGAGAGAGGTAGAGAGCTCTATGGGGGAGGAGAACTACCTCATAGTGTGTGTTAGAGAGAGAGGTAGAGAGCTCTATGGGGAGGAGGACTACCTCATAGTGTGTGTTAGAGAGAGAGGTAGAGAGCTCTATGGGGGAGGAGGACTACCTCATAGTGTGTGTTAGAGAGAGAGGTAGAGAGCTCTATGGGGGAGGAGGACTACCTCATAGTGTGTGTTAGAGAGAGAGGTAGAGAGCTCTATGGGGGAGGAGGACTACCTCATAGTGTGTGTTAGAGAGAGAGGTAGAGAGCTCTATGGGGGAGGAGGACTACCTCATAGTGTGTGTTAGAGAGAGAGGTAGAGAGCTCTATGGGGGAGGAGAACTACCTCATAGTGTGTGTTAGAGAGAGAGGTAGAGAGCTCTATGGGGGAGGAGAACTACCTCATAGTGTGTCTTAGAGAGAGAGGTAGAGAGCTCTATGGGGGAGGAGAACTACCTCATAGTGTGTGTTAGAGAGAGAGGTAGAGAGCTCTATGGGGGAGGAGAACTACCTCATAGTGTGTGTTAGAGAGAGAGGTAGAGAGCTCTATGGGGGAGGAGGACTACCTCATAGTGTGTGTTAGAGAGAGAGGTATAGAGAGCTCTATGGGGGAGGAGGACTACCTCATAGTGTGTGTTAGAGAGAGATGTAGAGAGCTCTATGGGGAGGAGGACTACCTCATAGTGTGTGTTAGAGAGAGAGGTAGAGAGCTCTATGGGGGAGGAGGACTACCTCATAGTGTGTGTTAGAGAGAGAGGTAGAGAGCTCTATGGGGGAGGAGGACTACCTCATAGTGTGTGTTAGAGAGAGAGGTAGAGAGCTCTATGGGGGAGGAGAACTACCTCATAGTGTGTGTTAGAGAGAGAGGTAGAGAGCTCTATGGGGGAGGAGGACTACCTCATAGTGTGTGCTAGAGAGAGAGGTAGAGAGCTCTATGGGGGAGGAGAACTACCTCATAGTGTGTGTTAGAGAGAGAGGTAGAGAGCTCTATGGGGGAGGAGAACTACCTCATAGTGTGTGTTAGAGAGAGAGGTAGAGAGCTCTATGGGGGAGGAGGACTACCTCATAGTGTGTGTTAGAGAGAGAGGTAGAGAGCTCTATGGGGGAGGAGGACTACCTCATAGTGTGTGTTAGGAGAGAGAGGTAGAGAGCTCTATGGGGGAGGAGGACTACCTCATAGTGTGTGTTAGAGAGAGAGGTAGAGAGCTCTATGGGGGAGGAGAACTACCTCATAGTGTGTGTTAGAGAGAGAGGTAGAGAGCTCTATGGGGGAGGAGAACTACCTCATAGTGTGTGTTAGAGAGAGAGGTAGAGAGCTCTATGGGGGAGGAGAACTACCTCATAGTGTGTCTTAGAGAGAGAGGTAGAGAGCTCTATGGGGGAGGAGAACTACCTCATAGTGTGTGTTAGAGAGAGAGGTAGAGAGCTCTATGGGGAGGAGGACTACCTCATAGTGTGTGTTAGAGAGAGAGGTAGAGAGCTCTATGGGGGAGGAGAACTACCTCATAGTGTGTGTTAGAGAGAGAGGTAGAGAGCTCTATGGGGAGGAGGACTACCTCATAGTGTGTGTTAGAGAGAGAGGTAGAGAGCTCTATGGGGGAGGAGAACTACCTCATAGTGTGTGTTAGAGAGAGAGGTAGAGAGCTCTATGGGGGAGGAGAACTACCTCATAGTGTGTGTTAGAGAGAGAGGTAGAGAGCTCTATGGGGGAGGAGGACTACCTCATAGTGTGTGTTAGAGAGAGAGGTAGAGAGCTCTATGGGGGAGGAGAACTACCTCATAGTGTGTGTTAGAGAGAGAGGTAGAGAGCTCTATGGGGGAGGAGAACTACCTCATAGTGTGTGTTAGAGAGAGAGGTAGAGAGCTCTATGGGGGAGGAGAACTACCTCATAGTGTGTCTTAGAGAGAGAGGTAGAGAGCTCTATGGGGGAGGAGAACTACCTCATAGTGTGTGTTAGAGAGAGAGGTAGAGAGCTCTATGGGGAGGAGGACTACCTCATAGTGTGTGTTAGAGAGAGAGGTAGAGAGCTCTATGGGGGAGGAGAACTACCTCATAGTGTGTGTTAGAGAGAGAGGTAGAGAGCTCTATGGGGAGGAGGACTACCTCATAGTGTGTGTTAGAGAGAGAGGTAGAGAGCTCTATGGGGGAGGAGAACTACCTCATAGTGTGTGTTAGAGAGAGAGGTAGAGAGCTCTATGGGGGAGGAGAACTACCTCATAGTGTGTGTTAGAGAGAGAGGTAGAGAGCTCTATGGGGGAGGAGAACTACCTCATAGTGTGTGTTAGAGAGAGAGGTAGAGAGCTCTATGGGGGAGGAGAACTACCTCATAGTGTGTCTTAGAGAGAGAGGTAGAGAGCTCTATGGGGGAGGAGAACTACCTCATAGTGTGTGTTAGAGAGAGAGGTAGAGAGCTCTATGGGGGAGGAGAACTACCTCATAGTGTGTGTTAGAGAGAGAGGTAGAGAGCTCTATGGGGGAGGAGGACTACCTCATAGTGTGTGTTAGAGGGAGAGGTAGAGAGCTCTATGGGGGAGGAGGACTACCTCATAGTGTGTGTTAGAGAGAGAGGTAGAGAGCTCTATGGGGAGGAGGACTACCTCATAGTGTGTGTTAGAGAGAGAGGTAGAGAGCTCTATGGGGGAGGAGGACTACCTCATAGTGTGTGTTAGAGAGAGAGGTAGAGAGCTCTATGGGGAGGAGGACTACCTCATAGTGTGTGTTAGAGAGAGAGGTAGAGAGCTCTATGGGGGAGGAGGACTACCTCATAGTGTGTGTTAGAGAGAGAGGTAGAGAGCTCTATGGGGGAGGAGGACTACCTCATAGTGTGTGTTAGAGAGAGAGGTAGAGAGCTCTATGGGGGAGGAGAACTACCTCATAGTGTGTGTTAGAGAGAGAGGTAGAGAGCTCTATGGGGGAGGAGGACTACCTCATAGTGTGTGTTAGAGAGAGAGGTAGAGAGCTCTATGGGGGAGGAGAACTACCTCATAGTGTGTGTTAGAGAGAGAGGTAGAGAGCTCTATGGGGGAGGAGAACTACCTCATAGTGTGTGTTAGAGAGAGAGGTAGAGAGCTCTCTGGGGGAGGAGGACTACCTCATAGTG
>NC_088235.1:39329142-39349142 GCF_036934945.1 Oncorhynchus masou masou
TGTAGATAGAGGGGTGGTGAGGTGTAAACTTCTAGTAGTACTAATGGATATACTGTAGATAGAGGGGTGGTCAGGTGTAAATCTTCTAGTAAATCTCTAATCTTCTAGATAGAGGGACTTTGGACAATGAGCCAGTCAAATCCGTATTTATTTCTGAGCTGACAATGCAGTGAGACGACAAGAGAGAGACAGCGCACCATCTCACTACCACCCAGAAAACGGCAGAGTCTGCAGTTTAGGTTGTTATTTCTCTCTCTTGTCCGTCAGTACCACCACTTAACCAGATAATTAAAATGTCAGCACATCTGGCTTGTTTTAGGGCCCTGAACAGACAGCTGGTTGGCCAGGAGACATTGTGAAATGTCAGCCATGTGAATGGGACTGTAGGGCTTGATGTGGAGCAACAGACTGAAGTAAGATAATGATCTTGAGGTAAATGAAGTGAATCAGACAGAGACCAGACATTACCCTGCATAGTGCTATTGCAATTATAACCTCTGTTTAATCTCTGGTAATCTACTCCGATACTGATGTAATCTAGTATAATCTCCAGACATAGGCGCCTAATGCAACGCCTGATACACACACATTACTGGTGCAAAAGGTTGGTAGCGATTGTTATTGAAATGGGTTTATGTTGGGTCTCTCGAGTGGCGCAGAGGTCTAAGGCACTGCATCGCAGTGCTAGAGGCGTCACTACAGACCCAGGTTTGTTTCCGGGCTGTATCACAACCGGCCATGATCGGGAGTCCCATAGGGCGGAATCGTCCGTGGTCGGGGAGGGTTTGGCCAGGGGGGCTTTACTTGGCTCATCGCACTCTAGCGACTCCTTGTGGCGGGCCGGGCACCTGCAGGCTGACCTCGGTCGTCAGCTGAACAGTGTTTTCTCTGACACATTGGTGTGGCTGAAATTAGGGGAGAAAAAGGTACCGGATATGTACAAATGTATATAAATAAAAAATGATAAAAAATGTATGTGTTTATGTTGGTCAATATGTGTGTCTGTTTGCTTGTGTAACGACACAGCTGAAAACACGTGCTACACCATTGTTAGGGTACAATGGGAATTAACTGTGAGTGTCAAACTAGATCACACACACACACACACACACAGAGGCAGGTAAATTGAGAAACAAAGGTTCTACATGTTTTCTGATCAGTATGACACAATAACAGCTTTAAATTCCATCATCAGAGAGGCTTTAACCTGAGACTGATGTGCAGCGCAATAAGGCTAAAGGCCTGTGATGTTCTGGGTCACTGACTCAGACATCATTATAACATCACTGATATGTTTCTCTACCTTCAAAGTGATGCCTGTGAGAGGGTGGCTCTGACACATTCCATGGGACCATTAAGGTTGAGCAGAACCCTTTGAGGTGTATGTATGTATGTGTGTGTGTGTGTGTGTGTGTGTGCCTGTCTGTGTGTGTGTATATGTGTGTGTGTGTGTGTGTCTGTCTGTCTGTGTGTGTGTGTGTATATGTGTGTGTGTGTGCTACAATGGCTTTCCACAGCAGAGATCTGATAACCTCAGAGACCCGAGAGCAGGGTTCCCCAACTGGCGGCCCGCGGGACGAATTCAGCCCACTGGTGGTTTTATTTGGCCCCCTAAGTTTTCTGTTGGACTTTAAAAAAACTGTAAAACACCAGGAATCAACTCTAAGTGATCTTAATTTAAGAAATGTGTTTCCATGAATAATAGAGAGAAATGTGATCATATACAAATGTAAGCAATGTTTGAAGTTATTATGTTTTAGTCAAACATTATATCTGTTTGGGCTTCTTGCGGTCTATTTGCAGTCTACAAATGATTTGTAATTATGTTCCGGCCCCCTGACTATCCGCTCAAGAAAACAATGTGCCGCTGCTGAATCTAGTTGATGATACCTACCCTAAAGCTTGAGCCAACAATACAGCCAGACACACACACACACACACACACACACACACACACACACACACACACACACACACACACACACACACACACACACACACACACACACACACACACACACACACACACACACACACAAACACACACACACACACACACACACACACACACACACACACACACACACACACACACACACACACACACACACACACACACACACACACACACACACACACACACACACACACACACACACACACACACACACACAGATACACTAGATAGATGGCCTCCAACTGCTCTTAAATGCTAGTAAAATGAATGCATGCTCTTCAACCGATCGCTCCCTGCACTTGCCCGTCCGCATAGCATCACTAGTCTGGACCGTTTTCACTTAGAATATGTGAACAACTACAAATGCCTTGGTGTCTGGTTAGACTGTAAACTCTCCTTCTAGACTCGTATTACAGTTTTTTTCGATTGCTAAATGACAGTGGGCACAACTGGAATCACATGTGCAAAACTCTAACTACAGTCTGCACTACCAACAGTCACCTGAGCTAAACAGTTCACATCACCTGCAAAACTCATTCCAAGCAACACAACTCTTAACACATGTCTCAAAACACGCTCAGTGCAGCCAAACACTATGCACAACCCTCACTGAGATAACACACACTGTCACTCAGAACACACTGAGAGTAAAAACACTAGCATAAAACACCAATACAGAAAATACAAACTTTTCATCTTTACAGTTTGAACAATTTCAGTGACTTCATACAAAGTAATATTTTCTTCAAAGAAAAGAGTGACATTCTTTCACATGATTTGTTAAAATTTTTAGAACATAACAATTCTTTAAGGTAAATGAAAATTAGGAGTTTGCTTCAATAGTCTGTAGTAATTTACGGAATTACAGTAATGAGAAAAAAAAGGTAGAAACTAAAAGTACAGAACAAATAATTGAGGGGCTAATCCTGCCTCTCTCTAGCATCAGGCCACAGGTTTTCTCTTGCCATGCACCTGGGGAAGAACCTTCTGGAGTGCCTTATCCATCCCTGGCAGTCCTCTGGACTCGTGTCCTCACATCCGGCACGCATGGCTTCCAAAAGAGACATTTGGTCATGTGGGTGGTGACCAAACACTTTCCACCTCCAGGCAGAGAAAAACTCCTCTATTGGGTTGAGGAAGGGTGAATATGCTGGCAGGTACAAAACCATACATCTGTGATGTGCTGCAAACCAATCTGTGACAGCTGCAGAGTGGTGAAAAGCAACGTTATCGGAAACTATGACAAAAACTTGGGGGTTTCTTACTGGCTCCCCCTGTTCTGTTGGCACTAGCTGAGCATAGAGCTGTTCTTCCTTTCTGTGTTGTATGGGCCAATGAGTGGTGTGTTGAGAAGCAAACCATCATTGGCCATTGCAGCACACATGGTGATATTTCCCCCCCTTTGGCCTGGAATCTCCACAGTGGCCCTTTGACCTATAACATTCCTTCCTCTGCGCCGTGTTTTGGCAAGGTTAAATCCAGCTTCATCGATAAATACAAATGAATGTGGTCTTTCCAGTGCTTCCACCTCCATTACTCTCTGAAAAACAGTAAGTGCGCAATTTTACTGTAGAAATGCTAGTGTTTGTTTTTACTGTAAATATTTTGTATAGCTGTGTACGTAACCTCAGACGTCTTACCTGGACATATTGGTATCTTTGCTCTTTTACCCGTTCACTGTTTCTCTCGAACGGTACAGTGTATAACTGTTTCATTGTAACTTGGTGTTTCTTTAGGACTCGAGCAATAGTTGTTGTGCTGACAGAATTTACATTTTCAAATATATCATTATCAGCCAGCACTGTATCTTGAATCTCCCGCAGTTTTATTGCATTGTTGACAACAACCATGTCAACAATAGCATTTTCCTGCGCATCTGAAAATATTTTTCCTCTTCCCCTTATTGGGGGCAGCCTTTGGGTCCTGTTGTAAAAATATATTTTACAGTCAAACTTACTGTAATATATATCTGTGTAAATATTCTATAATTGCAATACAAAATAGATTCCTGTAATGTTTTCATTTACTGTAAGGATGTAACTCTCACCTGTTTGTATGATGGAAAATTCGCATTACAGATGCCACTGTGGATCTTTGCAGATTGGGTTGCACCCTCAACCCTGCATCTCTCAATGAGAGACCATGGTTCACGACATGGTCTATAAGTGTAGCCCTTATTTCATCTGAAATAACAGCTCTTTGTCTTCTTTGTCTTCCTCCACGCATCCGCCATCTCCCTGTCACCCTTCTCCCTCCACGAACCCATCTTCCTTGTTCCATTTCCAAAATGAGTCTTTCTGAGCTCTATCTATATATACTGTAATATGTGTGTGTGTTCACTAACAAGTCTAAAACAAGACACCTGCTTAGCCTTTCAGCTGAAATTGCAATCAGCAGTGTTTGAAAGGCACAAGGCTGAAATCTATTCCGTTTTGAATGTGTGGTTCACAGTTTTGACAGCAGTGTGCTAGCATTTGAACAAAGTGCTGTAAATCCACAGTGTTGTGCAGGTTGTGGTTAAAGTCATGGGATAAGTGTGTAGAGTTTTGAAAACTGTGTTCAAGCAATGAAAAACAAACTAGAGTTTGGTCCACATGAACTGCTGCTGTGCAGACTGTAGTTAGAGTTTTGCACATGTGACTCCAGTTGTGTCCACTGTCGTTTAGCAATCGAAAAAAACTGTAAACATATTAAACATCTCCAATCCCAAATTAAATCTAGAATCGGCTTCCTATTTTGCAACAAAGCCTCCTTCCCTCATGCTGCCAAACATACCCTCGTAAAACGGACTATCCTGACGATTCTTGACTTCGGCGATGTCATTTACAACATAGCCCCCAACACTCTGCTCAGCAAATTGGATGTAGTCTATCACAGTGCCATCCGTTTTGTCACCAAAGCCCCTTATACTACCCACCACTGCGACCTGTATGCTCTCATTGGCTGGCCCTTGCTACATATTCGTTGCCAAACCCACTGACTCAAGGTCATCTACAAGTCTTTGCTAGGTAAAGCCCCGTCTTATCTCAGCTCACTGGTCACCATAGCAACACCCACCCGTAGCACGCGCTCCAGCAAGTATATTGCACTGGTCATCCCCAAAGCCAACACCTCATTTGGCCGCCTTTCCTTCCAGTTCTCTGCTGCCCATGAATGGAACAAATTGCACTGACGCTGGAGACTTATATCTCCCTCACTAACTTTAAGCATCAGCTGTCAGAGCAGCTTACTGTACCTGTACACAGCCCATCTGTAAATAGCACACCCAACTATCTCATCCCCATTTTGCTATTTCTTTTTTTGCTCTTTTCCACCCCAGTATCTCTACTTGCACATCATCATCATCACATCTATCACTCCAGTGTTATTGCTAAATTGTAATTATTTCACCTCTATGGCCTATTTATTGCCTTACCTCCCTAACCTTACTACATTTGCACACACTGTACATAGATTGTTCTATTGTGTTATTGACTGTTAGTTTGTTTATGTGTAACTCTGTGTTTTTGTCGCTTTGCTTTATCTTGGCCAGGTCGCAGTTCTAAATGAGAACTTGTTCTCAACTGGCCGACCTGGTGAAATAAATGTGAAATAAAAATAGATGCGCTCCTGTGCCACCATCCAGAGACTGAGCAGACCTCTCTCTCTCTCTGTGTAATAACCCACAGGAGAGAACAAGTTGAGGAGAGAGGAGAGAGGAGAGAAAGGAACTTTTTTACAGATGGAATGAGAGACTGCATTTAGAGAGAAGAACAACCTAACACGAGAGAAGAAATGTGTTCTTTCTCGTGCCATTTCTCATACAGCTATCTTTGTTTTCAGGCATTGTGTTTGTTGTAAGTGTCAGGCTGTGTGCCAGTTGTGCAGTTTGCTGGTCTAGTTGGTATTTCTGCACCCTGAGATTCATAGTCAGAAGAAGTGCATGATGGAGACCCATGGCCTATTCTCCTCTCTCTGTGGCGACTACTTTTACATGAACATATCAACATGTCTACTGTTAAACGCATCAGCATAACTCTTTTAAAAATGTTACATTTCTACACTCCCGCACAGTCAATCAGAACTCAACTCAGAAAGACCACCAGATATGTAAAACACAGCATTGGTGAGCCACAAAAATGTCTTGTTTGCGATTTTGAGATTGTGTAAATTCAGAAATGTAGAGTTGCTAAATTTAATATATCTCTGGCTCCCTGAGACAAGTTGACCCAGTGGATAAATCCTTAAAGACCACAGGATATTATAGAGCCCAAACCATGTTATAAGTGACAGGGAGAGAAGGAGAAGGAGGGAACTCAGAGAAAGCAAAAGAAGAGGGAGAGAAGGGAGAAAGAGGGGAGAGGAGGGATAAAGGACATGAGGGAGGGAGGGAGGGAGGGAGGGAGGGAGGGAGGGAGGGAGGGAGGGAGGGAGGGAGGGAGGGAGAGGGAGGGAGTGAGGGAGAGTGTTTTTGGCGGAAGGAGATAGGTCTCTCATTAGCGTTCTTTCAGGGTTTACAATTAACCCTAGACACACACTCATGCACACCAACCCCCCACGACCATGGTTCCTAATCCAATCAGACGGCAGCTCCAGGGGCGCTGTGTAAGCCCTGTCCAATCGTATTAAAGCGTGCTAACAGGATTATGGGAAGGTTTACCATGCTGATTTCACCACTATCCTGTCAATTCTGCCTCTCATTCCACTTACACACACACAATCCAATTTCTATTGTCATAGTCGCCATCTCTCTCTCTCTGTCTGTTTCTTTCTTTCTTTCCCTCCCTCCCTATCCATCCCCCTTTCTCTCTTTCTCTGTCTGTTTCTTTCATTTTCTCCCTATCTCCCCTGCTCTCTCTTTCTCGCTCTCTCGCTCTCTGGCAGTGTCATCAAATCAAATCAAATGCTTGGTAAACAACAGGTGTAGACCAGTGGAGGCTGCTGAGGGGAGAACGGCTCAGAATAATGGCTGGAACGGAACAAATGGAATGGCATCAAACACGTGGAAAACATTTCCATGTGTTTGATGCATTTAATACTGTTCCATTCATTCCACTCCAACCGTTACCACCAGCACGTCCTCTCCAATTAAAGTGCCACCAACCTCCTGTGGTGTAGACTAACAGTGAAACGCTGACTTCCCAACTGCCTGTGGTGTAGACTAACAGTGAAACGCTGACTTCCCAACTGCCTGTGGTGTAGACTAACAGTGAAACGCTGACTTCCCAACCGCCTGTGGTGTAGACTAACAGTGAAACACTGACTTCCCAACCTCCTGTGGTGTAGACTAG
The DNA here is from genome assembly GCF_036934945.1 of Oncorhynchus masou masou. Lineage (NCBI taxonomy): Eukaryota > Metazoa > Chordata > Actinopteri > Salmoniformes > Salmonidae > Oncorhynchus > Oncorhynchus masou. Next base: position 39,336,370 of record NC_088235.1, read on the forward strand.
CAGTGAAACACTGACTTCCCAACCTCCTGTGGTGTAGACTAACAGTGAAACGCTGACTTCCCAACCTCCTGTGGTGTAGACTAACAGTGAAACGCTGACTTCCCAACCTCCTGTGGTGTAGACTAACAGTGAAACACTGACTTCCCAACCTCCTGTGGTGTAGACTAGCAGTGAAACGCTGACTTCCCAACCGCCTGTGGTGTAGACTAACAGTGAAACACTGACTTCCCAACCTCCTGTGGTGTAGACTAACAGTGAAACACTGACTTCCCAACCTCCTGTGGTGTAGACTAACAGTGAAACGCTGACTTCCCAACCTCCTGTGGTGTAGACTAACAGTGAAACGCTGACTTCCCAACCGCCTGTGGTGTAGACTAACAGTGAAACGCTGACTTCCCAACCTCCTGTGGTGTAGACTAACAGTGAAACACTGACTTCCCAACCTCCTGTGGTGTAGACTAACAGTGAAACACTGACTTCCCAACCTCCTGTGGTGTAGACTAACAGTGAAACGCTGACTTCCCAACCGCCTGTGGTGTAGACTAACAGTGAAACGCTGACTTCCCAACCTCCTGTGGTGTAGACTAACAGTGAAACACTGACTTCCCAACCGCCTGTGGTGTAGACTAACAGTGAAACGCTGACTTCCCAACCTCCTGTGGTGTAGACTAACAGTGAAACGCTGACTTCCCAACCGCCTGTGGTGTAGACTAACAGTGAAACGCTGACTTCCCAACCGCCTGTGGTGTAGACTAACAGTGAAACGCTGACTTCCCAACCGCCTGTGGTGTAGACTAACAGTGAAACGCTGACTTCCCAACCGCCTGTGGTGTAGACTAACAGTGAAACACTGACTTCCCAACCGCCTGTGGTGTAGACTAACAGTGAAACGCTGACTTCCCAACCTCCTGTGGTGTAGACTAACAGTGAAACGCTGACTTCCCAACCGCCTGTGGTGTAGACTAACAGTGAAACACTGACTTCCCAACCTCCTGTGGTGTAGACTAACAGTGAAACGCTGACTTCCCAACCTCCTGTGGTGTAGACTAACAGTGAAACGCTGACTTCCCAACCTCCTGTGGTGTAGACTAACAGTGAAACGCTGACTTCCCAACCGCCTGTGGTGTAGACTAACAGTGAAACGCTGACTTCCCAACCGCCTGTGGTGTAGACTAACAGTGAAACGCTGACTTCCCAACCGCCTGTGGTGTAGACTAACAGTGAAACGCTGACTTCCCAACCGCCTGTGGTGTAGACTAACAGTGAAACACTGACTTCCCAACCGCCTGTGGTGTAGACTAACAGTGAAACGCTGACTTCCCAACCTCCTGTGGTGTAGACTAACAGTGAAACGCTGACTTCCCAACCGCCTGTGGTGTAGACTAACAGTGAAACACTGACTTCCCAACCTCCTGTGGTGTAGACTAACAGTGAAACGCTGACTTCCCAACCTCCTGTGGTGTAGACTAACAGTGAAACGCTGACTTCCCAACCTCCTGTGGTGTAGACTAACAGTGGAATGCTGACTTCCCAACCGCCTGTGGTGTAGACTAACAGTGAAACGCTGACTTCCCAACCTCCTGTGGTGTAGACTAACAGTGAAACACTGACTTCCCAACCTCCTGTGGTGTAGACTAACAGTGAAACACTGACTTCCCAACCTCCTGTGGTGTAGACTAACAGTGAAACGCTGACTTCCCAACCGCCTGTGGTGTAGACTAACAGTGAAACGCTGACTTCCCAACCTCCTGTGGTGTAGACTAACAGTGAAACACTGACTTCCCAACCGCCTGTGGTGTAGACTAACAGTGAAACGCTGACTTCCCAACCGCCTGTGGTGTAGACTAACAGTGAAACGCTGACTTCCCAACCGCCTGTGGTGTAGACTAACAGTGAAACACTGACTTCCCAACCGCCTGTGGTGTAGACTAACAGTGAAACGCTGACTTCCCAACCTCCTGTGGTGTAGACTAACAGTGAAACGCTGACTTCCCAACCGCCTGTGGTGTAGACTAACAGTGAAACACTGACTTCCCAACCTCCTGTGGTGTAGACTAACAGTGAAACGCTGACTTCCCAACCTCCTGTGGTGTAGACTAACAGTGAAACGCTGACTTCCCAACCTCCTGTGGTGTAGACTAACAGTGAAACGCTGACTTCCCAACCGCCTGTGGTGTAGACTAACAGTGAAACGCTGACTTCCCAACCGCCTGTGGTGTAGACTAACAGTGAAACGCTGACTTCCCAACCGCCTGTGGTGTAGACTAACAGTGAAACGCTGACTTCCCAACCGCCTGTGGTGTAGACTAACAGTGAAACACTGACTTCCCAACCGCCTGTGGTGTAGACTAACAGTGAAACGCTGACTTCCCAACCTCCTGTGGTGTAGACTAACAGTGAAACGCTGACTTCCCAACCGCCTGTGGTGTAGACTAACAGTGAAACACTGACTTCCCAACCTCCTGTGGTGTAGACTAACAGTGAAACGCTGACTTCCCAACCTCCTGTGGTGTAGACTAACAGTGAAACGCTGACTTCCCAACCTCCTGTGGTGTAGACTAACAGTGAAATGCTGACTTCCCAACCGCCTGTGGTGTAGACTAACAGTGAAACGCTGACTTCCCAACCTCCTGTGGTGTAGACTAACAGTGAAACACTGACTTCCCAACCTCCTGTGGTGTAGACTAACAGTGAAACACTGACTTCCCAACCTCCTGTGGTGTAGACTAACAGTGAAACGCTGACTTCCCAACCGCCTGTGGTGTAGACTAACAGTGAAACGCTGACTTCCCAACCTCCTGTGGTGTAGACTAACAGTGAAACACTGACTTCCCAACCGCCTGTGGTGTAGACTAACAGTGAAACGCTGACTTCCCAACCTCCTGTGGTGTAGACTAACAGTGAAACACTGACTTCCCAACCGCCTGTGGTGTAGACTAACAGTGAAACGCTGACTTCCCAACCGCCTGTGGTGTAGACTAACAGTGAAACGCTGACTTCCCAACCTCCTGTGGTGTAGACTAACAGTGAAACGCTGACTTCCCAACCGCCTGTGGTGTAGACTAACAGTGAAACACTGACTTCCCAACCGCCTGTGGTGTAGACTAACAGTGAAACGCTGACTTCCCAACCGCCTGTGGTGTAGACTAACAGTGAAACACTGACTTCCCAACCGCCTGTGGTGTAGACTAACAGTGAAACACTGACTTCCCAACCGCCTGTGGTGTAGACTTCCCACAATAAGTTGGATGAATTTTGTCCCATTCCTCCTGACAGAGCTGGTGTAACTGAGTCAGGTTTGTAGGCCTCCTTGCTCGCACACGCTTTTTCAGTTCTTCCCACAAATGTTCTATAGGCAATGTCGAAGGCACTCGGAAAGTATTCAGACCCCTTGACATATATACATTTGTTACGTACAGCCTTATTCAATGGTTTTTCTTTATTTTTTTACTATTTTCTACATTGTAGAATAATAGTGAAGACATCAAAACTATGAAATAACACACATGGAATCATGTAGTAACCAAAATTGTTAAACAAATCAAAATATATTTGAGATTCTTCAAATAACCACACTTTGCCTTGAGGACAGCTTTGCACACTCTTGGCACCCCCCCTTGAATGAGTAGGTGTTCCAAAACCTTTGACTGGTAGTGTATATACACACACACACATATATATATATATACAGTGCCTTGCAACAGTATTCATACCCTTGGTGTTTTTCCTATTTTGTTGCATTGCAACCTGTAATTTAAATGAATTTTTATTTGGATTTCATTTAATGGACATACACATAATAGTCCAAATTGGTGAAGTGAAATACATTTTTTTACTTGTTTATATACAAAATTAAAATGTAAAAAGGAAAAGTAGTGCAAACATATGTATTCATCCCCTGCTATGAAGCCCCTAAATAAGATATGGTGCAACCAATTACCTTCAGAAGTCATATAATTAGTTAAATGAAGTCCACCTATGTGCAATCTAAGTGTCACATGATCTGTCACATGATCTCAGTATATTTACACGTGTTCTGAAAGGCCCCAAAGTCTGCAACACCACTAAACAAGGGGCACCACCAAGCAAACGGCACCATGAAGACCAAACAGATCAGGGAAAAAGTTGGGGAGAAGTACAGATCAGGGTTGGGTTATAAATAAATATCAGAAACTTCCCACGGAACACCATTAAATCCATTATTAACAAATGGAAAGAATGTGGCACCACATCAAAACTGCCAAGAGAGGGCCGCCCACCAAAACACACGGACCGGGCAAGGAGGGCATTAATCTGAGAGGCAACACAGAGACCAAAGATAACCCTGAAGGAGCTGCAAAGCTCCACAGGGGAGATTGGAGTATCTGTTCATAGGACCACTTCAATCCCTACACCCCACAGAGCTGGGCTTTACAGAAGAGTGGCCAGAAAAAAAAACATTGCTTAAAGAAAAGCATACGCAAACACGTTTGGTGTTCACTAAAAGGCATGTGGGAGACTCCCAAAACATATGGAAGAAGGTACTCTGGTCAGATAAGACTGAAATGTTGCTTTTTGGCCATCAAGGAAAACGCTATGTCTGGCGCAAACCCAACACCTCTCATCACCCCGAGAATACCATCCCTACAGTGAAGCATGGTGGTGGCAGCATCATGCTGTGGGGATGTTTTTCATCGACAGGGACTGGGAAACTAGTCTGAATTGAAGAATTGATGGATGGCATGAAATACATAGAAATTCTTGAGGGAAACCTGTTTCAGTCTTCCAGAGATTTGAGACTGGGAAGGAGGTTCACTTTCTAGTAAGACAATGACCCTAAGCATACTGCTAAAGTAACACTCGAGTGGTTAAGAGGAAACATTTAAATGTCTTGGAATGGCCTAGTCAAAGCCCAGACCTCAATCCAATTTAGAATCTGTGGTATGACTTAAAGATTGCAGTACACCAGCGGAACCCATCCAACTTGAAAGAGCTGGAGCAGTTTTACCTTGAAGAATGGGCAAAAATCCCAGTGGATAGATGGCCAAGCTTATAGAGACATACCTCAAGAGACTTGCAGCTGTAATTTCTGCAAAAGGTGGCTCTAACAAAGTATTGACTTGGGGGGATGAATAGTTATGCACGCTCAAGTTTTCAGTTTTTTTTGTCTTATTTCTTGTCTGTTTCACAAGAAAAAATATTTTGCATCTTCAAAGTGGTAGGCATGTTGTGTAAATCAAATGATACAACCCCCCCCCCAAAACAACTTTAATTCCAGGTTGTAATGCAACAAATTAGGAACAATGCCAAGGGGGGTGAATACTTTCTCAAGCCACTGTATATATAGAATACCAGTTAGAAGTTTGGGCATACCTACTCATTCAAGGGTATTTCTTTATTTTTACTATTTTCTACATTGTAGAATAATAGTGAAGACATCAAAACTATGAAATAACACACATGGAATCATGTAATTTAGTAACCAAAAAAGTGATAAACAAATCAAAATATATCTAATATTTTTGATTATTCAACATAGCCACCCTTTGCCTTGTTGACAGCTTTGCAAGCTCTTGGCATTCTCTCAACAAGCTTGATGAGGTAGTCACCTGGAATGCATTTCAATTAACACGTGTGCCTTGTTAACGATATATGATATATTATCTGCATGCATACACACACACACACACACACACACCACAGTGTACCTCTGTGCCAGAAGTCTTGTCTCATCTCTGTGTCTGGATTGAGATGTCATTAACAGCTCCAGCAGCATGTAGAGATCAGTAGCGTGTTATAACACGGTCTGTCAGTACCATAACACAGTGTATTAACACCAGAGAGTTATAACACAGTCTGTCAGTACCAAACTACAAAGTGTTAACACCAGAGAGTTATAACATGGTCTGTCAGTACCATACTACAGTGTTAACACGAGAGAGTTATAACATGGTCTGTCAGTACCATACTACAGTGTTAACACCAGAGAGTTATAACATGGTCTGTCAGTACCATACTACAGAGTGTTAACACCAGAGAGTTATAACATGGTCTGTCAGTACCATACTACAGTGTTAACACCAGAGAGTTATAACATGGTCTGTCAGTACCATACTACAGTGTTAACACGAGAGAGTTATAACACGGTCTGTCAGAACCATACTACAGTGTTAACACCAGAGAGTTATAACATGGTCTGTCAGTACCATACTACAGTGTTAACACCAGAGAGTTATAACATGGTCTGTCAGTACCATACTACAGTGTTAACACCCGAGAGATATAACATGGTCTGTCAGTACCATACTACAGTGTTAACACCAGAGAGTTATAACACAGTCTGTCAGAACCATACTACAGAGTGTTAACACCAGAGAGTTATAACATGGTCTGTCAGTACCATACTACAGTGTTAACACCAGAGAGTTATAACATGGTCTGTCAGTACCATACTACAGTGTTAACACCAGAGAGTTATAACATGGTCTGTCAGTACCATACTACAGTGTTAACACCCGAGAGATATAACATGGTCTGTCAGTACCATACTACAGTGTTAACACCAGAGAGTTATAACACAGTCTGTCAGAACCATACTACAGAGTGTTAACACCAGAGAGTTATAACATGGTCTGTCAGTACCATACTACAGTGTTAACACCCGAGAGTTATAACACAGTCTGTCAGTACCATACTACAGTGTTAACACCAGAGAGTTATAACATGGTCTGTCAGTACCATACTACAGTGTTAACACCAGAGAGGTGAATACAAGGTGGGAAGAAGACTCATGTCCACGTACATGCTCAAGCTTGAACAGGAGCCAGGTAAAGCTGCTGTTTATAGGTGAGGAATGTTGTGCTGTTTTGATAATTGGCTGGCTTCTCCTCTAGTTTTTTCTAGGTGAATGTTTTCATTTCATCATTGTGCTCTTCTGTGAAGTCATGGCATGTTACCATCATTTACTAATACAACACTCAAACTTTACAGTAGAGCCCAGTTAAGACCTGCCTCATAGTTGCTACTGGAGAATGTGTGTGTGTGTGTGTGTGTGTGTGTGTGTGTGTGTGTGTGTGTGTGTGTGTGTGTGTGTGTGTGTGTGTGTGTGTGTGTGTGTGTGTGTGTGTGTGTGTGTGTGTGTGTGTGTGTGTGTGTGTGTGTGTGTGTGCGCGTGTGTGTGTGTGTGCATTTGTGTGTGTGTGCGTTTGTGTGTGTGTGTGTATGTGATTGTGTGTGTATGTGATTGTGTGTGTGTGTGATTGTGTGTGTGTGTGTGTGTGTGTGCGCGTGTGTGTGTGTGTGCATTTGTGTGTGTGTGCGTTTGTGTGTGTGTGTATGTGATTGTGTGTGTATGTGATTGTGTGTGTGTGTGTGTGTGTGTGTGCAATCATGTGTGTGTGTGTGTGTGTGTGTGTGTGTGTGTGTGTGTGTGTGTGTGTGTGTGTGTGTGTGTGTGTGTGTGTGTGTGTGGGCGTGTTCAAACATACTAGGGCATATTTTAAAAGTTTACTGGTTGACCTGGAGTGAGAGTGTCATGGATATTCAAAATAGCAACCGTGCAAATACCACAATTAATTGTGATATATTTGCAGCGGCCTGCAGACGGCTGTTTTAATTGCTGCTAGAGTATAAAGAAACAAGGAACCATTCATTAGTTAGATTGCACAACTCTTACTGTTCTCTGTGGCACCAGGTATTTTTTCATTCCTTTTGTATGATGTTGAAACCATGTCTGTGAAATCATAAATCAACATACCAAAGGAGAACTGTGAGATGAACCAGAGAGAGTGGGAGAGGGAGGGAGATGAGGAGAGAGAAGGAGGGAGAGGGAGGGAGACGAGGAGAGAGAAGGAGGGAGAGGGAGGGAGACTAGGAGAGAGAAGGAGGGAGAGGGAGGGAGACGAGGAGAGAGAAGGAGGGAGAGGGAGGGAGACGAGGAGAGAGAAGGAGGGAGAGGGAGGGAGATGAGGAGAGAGAAGGAGGGAGAGGGAGGGAGGGAGACGAGGAGAGAGAAGGAGGGAGAGGGAGGGAGATGAGGAGAGAGAAGGAGGGAGAGGGAGGGAGACGAGGAGAGAGAAGGAGGGAGAGGGAGGGAGACGAGGAGAGAGAAGGAGGAAGAGGGAGGGAGACGAGGAGAGAGAAGTAGGGAGAGGGAGGGAGACGAGGAGAGAGAATGAGGGAGAGAAATCCTGTAGGCCTCTCTAAAGGGGGCCATGAGTGTTCTGTTTATGTCCGTTGGGCTGTGGGAATAAGACAGAAGCCCCTCGTGTGTGTGTGTGTGTGTGTGTGTTTGTGTCACTGCAAGAGGGACAGCCTCTCTCTGAATGAGGTTAGCACAACGTTTAGCCACCAAACAAAGACATGCTAATTAAAACTATGGCTACTTGTGCTTCTCCCTCTTTATTTCCTTCCTCCTCTCCTAACTCTAACCCTCCACTCACTCCATCGCTCACTCTTCACCTCTCTCTCTATACACACACACACACACACACACACACACACACACACACACACACACACACACACACACACACACACACACACACACACACACACACACACACACACACACACATGCAGCATTTCATTCAATTCTCTTTGTCTGGACCCATGCACCATGTATGTTTAATAGGACCTCTCTTGGTAGCCTATTCTGCTGCCTGTTTGAAGGGTTTGTGTGTAGGCACTGAGCAGGACACCTCTCACTGGGTCTCACAGGGGTCCTTAGGAAATGTTTTAGCACGAGTGAACACTAAATAAAACAGCTACCTACTCTACTCTAGCCCTCTGCATGACGCTCCACACCTAGGGCTTTTTGGCACAGATACATACAGCTACACAGATGAATGACTTCCATGTTTTCTCTATCCATAGTGATGAGGAAAATAATCCTGTGTAGTCCACAGGAAGCTTTTACTCACAGCTGAGTGGTTTTCTCTGCTCTTTGTTCGGGACTACCGTACGATGAGATAAAAACGACATTCCGTTCAGGCTAGAAGAGAGCCTTCACCTGGGTCTTAACGGGTTTTTATGAAGGAAACTCTGCCCATCCACTGCCAATGTGTCACAATGCTCCCACCACGTTCCCTCTTACAAAGCCCTCTATCTATCCTGGCTGTGTGATATGTGTATTAGCTTAGAAGTTGGGTACAGTATCTTTAATCTAACATTGTCATGTTGTTGTGTTCACAGAGATCTGAGTGAGAACAACATCCAGTCCATCCCCAGGAAGGCTTTCAGAGGAGCTACAGACATCAAGAACCTGTGAGGGAATCTTCAGTCTCAGATTAGTGAATCAATGAGTTAATCCATGAATGAATGAATGAATGTCCCTTCACTCTCAATACTAACTCTACATCATATTGTCGTAGCATCAGCATGCTCTCATGTAACACTAAGACAAAGGAGCAACGTACTTGTTCATAATATCATATTATTAATGATATCAGATCAGTTTTATTCACATGTACGCAGACACACACTGACACACACGTTGTACTGAGCCTCTCTGTCTGTCAGCTCTGTGTATGCTAATGAGCACGGCCCCAGTCAGTTACTGTCGGTGGCATCAGTATATCACAGTGACAGAGTGGGTTAGCTTTCACCCTGTACACAGATGGAGCTGTGATTTATATTGCTATCGCTGGAGATTAACACACACACACACACACACACACACACACACACACACACACACACACACACACACACACACACACACACACACACACACACACTGATTGATGATGCTATCACAGTAGAGAAAGAATCAGCACTGTGTGCCTAACTCTCCTACGGTTATATGAGGAGAGATGACTATTTTACCATCGATTTACCCACACTCAGTGTACTCCCTATCAGTGATTTTTCTGCCCTCTGAGGACAGTGTGTGTGTGTGTGTGTGTGTGTGTGTGTGTGTGTGTGTGTGTGTGTGTGTGTGTGTGTGTGTGTGTGTGTGTGTGTGTGTGTGTGTGTGTGTGTGTGTGTGTGTGTGTGTGTGTGTGTGTGTACACACGTCTTTGCCTGCATGCATTCATGCGTGGATGATTATTTCTGGTCTATAGGGAAAATGCTATAGTTTGTAAGATTGATGACAGTGCTTTAGACCATCGGGCTTGTGATGAGTAGCTGGTATTGGAATAGATTATGTTTATCGATTAAGTTTACAAATGGCTGCTTATTTAATATATGTGACTGTTTAAAATTGGTGGGAGAGGGATGGAGAGAGAAAGAACATTTTGCAGTGCATTGCACATTTGTTTGTCTGTGTGTGTGTGTGTGTGTGTGTGTGTGTGTGTGTGTGTGTGTGTGTGTGTGTGTGTGCGTGTGTGCGTGTGTGCGTGCGTGTGTGTGTGTGTGTTTGTAATGTTTCTGCTTCTGTTGTGTCTCTAGTCAGTTGGATAAGAACCACATTGGCTGCATCGAGGACGGAGCCTTCAGAGCACTGAGGGGCCTGGAAGTACTGTAAGACACACACATACACTGTGCACAGTGGGGGGTAAACAATGGTAGAGAGGATGAGTGTGTGTGAAATATTATCGGGGCGGGTAAGAGGGATGTGGTTCCTTGCTTGTTTCCGTGCTAATGCTTGACAATAGGGTTGGTCTGATACACAAACTCTTACACAGACACACAGAATAACACACACACTCACACACACCAGCCACACAGAGACACACACAGACACACACACACTACCTCATTATTTATTCACCTCTTCTTGATTTATTAAGCAAAAAGCACTTTTTGAAATTAAGACAGTACACTTCTAATAACCATTACTAACTAATATAACCAGGCGCCAACTTTATTCATCCAGTCAGTCATTGGTCCCTGCAGGCACTGACAGACCTATTGGTTCATTAATATCATGGTCCATTAATTCATGGTGCCTGGGGGCTGACAGTAGGGTGTGTATGGTGGGGAGCAGGTTTGGATCATGGGCCGTGGAAATAGTGTGAGTTCTTTTTAAATAGGATGGAGGGGATGTTACAATAGTCGGGTAGAGGTAGGAGACTGTGGGTTATTAGGCTGATTGAAATGACCTCCTCTGCTCTGCACCTGATGCCCACTATCGGGGGTGGGGATGGGAGGAGATTGGTCTGTGTGTGTGTGCACATAAATAATGTGTTTGTGGGAGGTGAGAGGGCATGAATATGTGAAGGTGTCCCATCTGTGTGGGAAGAGGTGTTATATTCCCAATGGAATAGAGAGAGAAACGGGGTGGGGGAGGAGGAAGAGAGAAGGGTTGAGGAGGAATTAAGTCAGAGGTAATGGGAGAAAGTGGTGATGGGGTGGAAATGGATACAGTTACATATTGGGTTATTATTTTTGACAAAGTATCATATCGTATCATTTTGACAATATTATTTTTGCTCTAGTTGGCTGTACCTGCACCAAAACTCCAGTATTTCCCTTCATGGATTGTTCTCAATCTTCTTTTTAATTAGGGAGACAATTTATTTTCAGAACTTTTATTTCCATGACTTTCCAACTCATGCTCTCATGTCTCTCTCTGTCCCTCTAAAGCAGACATATGGTGAGCAGCATGTTTGGAACGTTGAATTGCAATAAAATCATAGAATTGAATCGCAATACATATCGTATCGTGATAATATCATAGTGTGATAATATCGTATCGTGATAATATCGTAGTGTGATAATATCGTAGTGTGATAATATCGTATCGTGATAATATCGTAGTGTGATAATATCGTAGTGTGATAATATCGTATCGTGATAATATCGTAGTGTGATAATATCATATCGTGATAATAGCGTATCGTGATAATATCGTAGTGTGATAATATCGTATCGTGATAATATCGTATCGTGATAATATCATAGTGTGATAATATCGTATCGTGATAATATCGTATCGTGATAATATCGTATCGTGATAATATCGTAGTGTGATAATATCGCATCGTGATAATATCGTATCGTGATAATATCGTAGTATGATAATATTGTATCGTGATAATACCGTATCGTGATAATATCGTATCGTGATAATATCGTAGTGTGATAATATCGTATCGTGATAATATCGTAGTGTGATAATATCGTAGTGTGATAATATCGTAGTGTGATAATATCGTAGTGTGATAATATCGTATCGTGATAATATCGTAGTGTGATAATATCGCAGTGTGATAATATCGTATCGTGATAATATCGTAGTGTGATAATATCGTATCGTGATAATATCGATAGTGTGATAATATCGTATCGTGATAATATCGTATCGTGATAATATCGTAGTGCGATAATATCGTATCGTGATAATATCGTATCGTGATAATATCGTAGTGTGATAATATCGTATCGTGATAATATCGTATCGTGATAATATCGTAGTGTGATAATATCGTATCGTGATAATATCGTAGTGTGATAATATCGTAGTGTGATAATATCGTATCGTATCGTGATAACATCGTAGTGTGATAATATCGTATCGTGATAATATCGTAGTGTGATAATATCGTATCGTGATAATATCGTATCGTGATAATATCGTAGTGTGATAATATCGTATCGTGATAATATCGTATCGTGATAATATCGTAGTGTGATAATATCGTATCGTGATAATATCGTAGTGTGATAATATCGTATCGTGATAATATCGTATCGTGATAATATCGTAGTGTGATAATATCGTAGTGTGATAATATCGTATCGTGATAATATCGTATCGTGATAATATCATAGTGTGATAATATCGTAGTGTGATAATATCGTAGTGTGAGGTCCACGGTAATTCCCAGCCACAGGAGAAACAAGGGAGG
>NC_088235.1:39359142-39364142 GCF_036934945.1 Oncorhynchus masou masou
GTAAGCCTTAACGCTGGTGGAAGCCTTAACGCTGGTGGAAGCCTTAACGCTGGTGGAAGCCTTAACGCTGGTGGAAGCCTTAACGCTGGTGAAAACCTGAACGCTGGTGAAATCCTTAACGCTGGTGGAAGCCTTAACGCTGGTGGAAGCCTTAACGCTGGTGGAAGCCTGAACGCTGGTGGAAGCCTTAACGCTGGTGGAAGCCTGAACGCTGGTGGAAGCCTGAACGCTGGTGGAAGCCTTAACGCTGGTGGAAGCCTTAACGCTGGTGGAAGCCTGAATGCTGGTGGAAGCCTTAACGCTGGTGGAAGCCTTAACGCTGGTGGAAGCCTTAACGCTGGTGGAAGCCTTAACGCTGGTGAAAACCTGAACGCTGGTGAAAACCTGAACGCTGGTGGAAGCTTGAACGCTGGTGGAAGCCTTAACGCTGGTGGAAGCCTTAACGCTGGTGAAAACCTGAACGCTGGTGGAAGCCTTAACGCTGGTGGAAGCCTTAACGCTGGTGAAAACCTGAACACTGGTGGAAGCCTGAATGCTGGTGGAAGCCTTAACGCTGGTGGAAGCCTGAACGCTGGTGGAAGCCTTAACGCTGGTGAAAACCTGAACGCTGGTGAAAACCTGAATGCTGGTGGAAGCCTTAACGCTGGTGTGAGGGACTGGGAGAGTTTCTCTTCTACACAGAAGGCATGCACACACACACACACACACACACACACACACACACACACACACACACACACACACACACACACACACACACACACACACACACACACACACACACAGGAATGGACACCCACACACACCACTTTCTCTTTTCTAGTCATTGCCCAAATCCCCCTGGTCTGATCAGTCTGCTGCCTATTCTGTAATCCTGCTTAGACTGGCCACCCTTAGCAGGATTTGAACCTCTCCCCCTCCCTCTCTCTCCCCCTCCCTCTATTTCCCCCTCCCTCCCTCCCTCTCCCCCTCCCTCTATTTCCCCCTCCCTCTCTCTCCCTCCCTCTATTTCCCCCTCCCTCTCTCTCCCTCCCTCTATTTCCCCCCCTCTCTCTCTCCCCTCCCTCTATTTCCCCCTCCCTCTCTCTCCCTCCCTCTATTTCCCCCTCCCTCTCTCTCCCTCCCTCTATTTCCCCCTCCCTCCCTCTCTCTCCCTCCCTCTATTTCCCCCTCCCTCTCTCTCTCCCTCCCTCTATTTCCCCATCCCTATCTCTCCCCCTCCCCCTCTCTCCCCCTTCCTCTATCTCCCCCTCCCTCTATTTTCCCCTCCCTCTCTCTCCCCCTCTCTCTCCCCCTCCCTCTATTTCCCCCTCCCTCTATTTCCCCCTCCCTCCCTCCCTCTCCCCCTCCCTCTATTTCCCCCTCCCTCTCTCTCCCTCCCTCTATTTCCCCCTCCCTCTCTCTCCCCCTCCCTCTATTTCCCCCTCCCTCTCTCCCCCTCCCTCTATTTCCCCCTCCCTCTCTCTCCCTCCCTCTATTTCCCCCTCCCTCTCTCTCCCTCCCTCTATTTCCCCCTCCCTCCCTCTCTCTCCCTCCCTCTATTTCCCCCTCCCTCTCTCTCTCCCTCCCTCTATTTCCCCATCCCTATCTCTCCCCCTCCCCCTCTCTCCCCCTTCCTCTATCTCCCCCTCCCTCTATTTTCCCCTCCCTCTCTCTCCCCCCTCTCTCTCCCCCTCCCTCTATTTCCCCCTCCCTCTATCTCCCCCTCCCTCTATTTTCCCCCTCCCTCTCTCTCCCCCTCTCTCTCCCCCTCCCTCTATTTCCCCCTCCCTCTATCTCCCCCTCCCTCTATTTCCCCCTCCCTCTCTCTCCCCCCTCTCTCTCTCCCTCCCTCTATTTCCTCATCCCTATCTCTCCCCCTCCCCCTCTCTCCCCCTCCCCCTCCCTCTCTCTCCCTCCCTCTATTTCCCCCTCCCTCCCTCTCTCTCCCTCCCTCTATTTCCCCCTCCCTCTCTCTCTCCCTCCCTCTATTTCCCCATCCCTATCTCTCCCCCTCCCCCTCTCTCCCCCTCCCTCTATCTCCCCCTCCCTCTATTTCCCCCTCCCTCTCTCCCCCTCTCTCTCCCCCTCCCTCTATTTCCCACTCTCTCTTTTTCTGTCTCCAGGTCACTCAGAGAGCTCCGGCTTGCAGCCCTGCAGCCAAGGAGGAGGTTCTTGCCCTGCCATGTGTACCTGTAGTAACAATATTGTGGACTGCAGAGGAAAAGGCCTCACAGCTATACCTGCCAACCTTCCTGACACCATGGCTGAGATGTAAGTACCAAACTCTCTTGTACAGTATGTTGCCAATTAGCTGGCCTAAACACATCACCGCTGTTACCCATAAGCCCCTTCAGGGGAGGCCGGGTAAGGTGATATATTTTAGTGGAATCTAGGGATGTCCACATCTGGTCGTTGTGTGTGTGTGTGTGTGTGTGTGTGTGTGTGTGTGTGTGTGTGTGTGTGTGTGTGTGTGTGTGTGTGTGTGTGTGTGTGTGTGTGTGTGTGTGTGTTAGTTTACATCCCTATTATCGTGACTGATATCTGCACCAAATATGAACCACTTCTAACCTTGGCCTCTGGAAGCTCTCTGTAAATCCCTAGAATGCAAGGTAAGGACATAGTCTCATCCAGTATCTGTTACTGACTGTAGTACAGAACCGTCATTTCAGAATCTCGGTCACTGAGGGGCCAAAAAGATGTGATGCCCTTTGACTCTTCTGGCAAGGTACTTTTAAAGCAGAAATGTTTTTCCTGCCTGGCTTTGCTGCGTATCAAAGATATGACTTCTTAGCTTCACCCAGCCACTGTAAATGGGTCAGGGTTATTAGGGAACATGGGTTAGTGTGTGTGTGTGTGTGTGTGTGTGTGTGTGTGTGTGTGTGTGTGTGTGTGTGTGTGTGTGTGTCCTGACCCTTGCTGTGTGGGTATTTATAAACAGCCCAGGCTCTTTAGGGGGCAATGAGACCCATAGACTAGTGGTCTATCTTTGCCTGGCGTCCCTTAACGACCCATAAACTCCTCAGAAGTAATTTCTCTCTCTCTGGTAATGTCCTTCTAGTGTCCCTGTGCCTTGATCTATGTAACCAATAACATCTCTGCTAGAGCCAGCAGCACTACAGGCACATTAGCACATAGAGAGGAAGGTGAAAGATATATAGCTCTACTCACAATGTTCCCTCCATTGCATTTATTGTTACCGTTACATAGAGATTTCATTAGTTTCTCACCATACAATAGTGAACATGTACAGTATTCGTTCTCTTTGGAAAGCTGGTTTAGAATAAATCTGAATAAATGTTGTAGTTTTTCTCTTTTGCCACACCTCTATTCCCTCTCCCTCCTCTCTTCTCACCTCCTCACCTCCCTCAGTTCCTCCTTTCCTACCCGCCAGAGCTTTGTTTGAAGTTCTATCCTCACTGCAGTCTCTCTCTTCCCTTCCTCCTATTTTCCCTTCTCCTCCCTCTTTCCCTCCGTCTCCCTCTCCTGCCTCTCTTTCTCATCCGTCTGCTCCCTCTCTCGGCCCACTACCCCAGGCGGGGTTATGGGAGGTGGATCAGTGAGAGGAGGGGGAGGAAAGAAGGAGAGAG
This sequence comes from Oncorhynchus masou masou, assembly GCF_036934945.1. Classification (NCBI taxonomy): domain Eukaryota; kingdom Metazoa; phylum Chordata; class Actinopteri; order Salmoniformes; family Salmonidae; genus Oncorhynchus; species Oncorhynchus masou. Next base: position 39,362,712 of record NC_088235.1, read on the forward strand.
GTCTGTTCTGTAATTCTCCACAGCAGGTCTGATGTGAGCTCTTGAAGTTCATTATAAAATCAGTTTCTATTACAGGGAGGCAGACTGGTGGATATCAAGGCCAACACTAATGCTTGGTTAATGAGCCACTCCAGTCCTGACACACACACACACACACACACACACACACACACACACACACACACACACACACACACACACACACACACACACACACACACACACACACACACACACACACACACACACACACACACACACACACTTCTCATTACTTACACATGGAGAGCTATGCGTCTCTCTGCTGCTTGTTAATGAAAGACAGTTTTATGTTCATGGGTTTTGAGATGTGAGGTCTGAAAACTGGAGAGATATTACAGCCCTCTGTAGTTAGTTACTTTGTTCCTGGTAGGCCTGTTAGGACTGTGGGTCTGTAGTTAGTTACTTTGTCCCTGGTAGGCCTGTTAGGACTGTGGGTCTGTAGTTAGTTACTTTGTCCCTGGTAGGACTGTTAGGACTGTGGGTCTGTAGTTAGTTACTTTGTCCCTGGTAGGCCTGTTAGGACTGTGGGTCTGTAGTTAGTTACTTTGTCCCTGGTAGGCCTGTTAGGACTGTGGGTCTGTAGTTAGTTACTTTGTCCCTGGTAGGCCTGTTAGGACTGTGGGTCTGTAGTTAGTCTGTCCCTGGTAGGCCTGTTAGGATTGTGGGTCTGTAGTTAGTCTGTCCCTGGTAGGTATGTTAGGACTGTGGGTCTGTAGTTAGTCTGTCCCTGGTAGGTATGTTAGGACTGTGGGTCTGTAGTTAGTCTGTCCTTGGTAGGCCTGTTAGGACTGTGGGTCTGTAGTTAGTTAGTCTGTCCCTTGTAGGCCTGTTAGGACTGTGGGTCTGTAGTTAGTTAGATAGTTAGTTACTCTGTTCCTGGTAGGCCTGTTAGGATTGTGGGTCTGTAGTTAGTCTGTCCCTGGTAGGCCTGTTAGGACTGTGGGTCTGTAGTTAGTCTGTCCCTGGTAGGTATGTTAGGACTGTGGGTCTGTAGTTAGTCTGTCCCTGGTAGGTATGTTAGGACTGTGGGTCTGTAGTTAGTCTGTCCCTGGTAGGTTTGTTAGGACTGTGGGTCTGTAGTTAGTCTGTCCCTGGTAGGTATGTTAAGATCGTGGGTCTGTAGTTAGTCTGTCCCTGGTAGGTCTGTTAAGATCGTGGGTCTGTAGTTAGTCTGTCCCTGGTAGGCCTGTTAGGACTGTGGGTCTGTAGTTAGTCTGTCCCTGGTAGGTATGTTAGGACTGTGGGTCTGTAGTTAGTCTGTCCCTGGTAGGCCTGTTAGGACTGTGGGTCTGTAGTTAGTCTGTCCCTGGTAGGCCTGTTAGGACTGTGGGTCTGTAGTTAGTCTGTCCCTGGTAGGCCTGTTAGGACTGTGGGTCTGCAGTTAGTCTG
>NC_088235.1:39366642-39376642 GCF_036934945.1 Oncorhynchus masou masou
TTTGAAGTAAGGCTGAAACTGGTAATATCCCTGGAAGTGTTTTGAAGTAAGGCTGAAACTGATAATATCCCTGGAAGTGTTTTGAAGTAAGGCTGAAACTGGTAATATCCCTGGAAGTGTTTTGAAGTAAGGCTGAAACTGGTAATATCCCTGGAAGTGTTTTGAAGTAAGGCTGAATCTGGTAATATCCCTGGAAGTGTTTTGAAGTAAGGCTGAAACTGGTAATATCCCTGGAAGTGTTTTGAAGTAAGGCTTAACACTGTGGTACTGGCAGAAACTTAAACAGGAAGTACCCGTTGTAAGGACTGTTCAGTGTTAGTCTGACCAATCGGAATTTTATTTATTTATTTTTTATTTCACCTTTATTTAACCAGGTAGGCTAGTTGAGAACAAGTTCTCATTTGCAACTGTGACCTGGCCAAGATAAAGCATAGCAGTGTGAACAGACAACACAGAGTTACACATGGAGTAAACAATTAACAAGTCAATAACACAGTAGAAAAAAAAGAGAGTCTATATACATTGTGTGCAAAAGGCATGAGGAGGTAGGTGAATAATTACAATTTAGCAGATTAACACTGGAGTGATAAACGATTTTTGCAATTTGTTCCAGTCACAGGCAGCAGAGAACTGGAACGAAAGGCGGCCAAATGAGGTGTTGGCTTTAGGGATGATCAGTGAGATACACCTGCTGGAGCGCGTGCTACGGGTGGGTGTTGCCATCGTGACCAGTAAACTGAGATAAGGCGGAGCTTTACCTAGCATGGACTTGTAGATGACCTGGAGCCAGTGGGTCTGGCGACGAATATGTAGCGAGGGCCAGAAATCTATGCTTCAAGATTGTTTTGATCACGCGGACTGGGATAGAGTATTTGATTTCAGAGCACTTCTCATCCATTTTTACCTCTCTGGCTGATAAACATGCCAACTCAAAAACTGAACTACCCCATGGTACTCTCAGACCTCCTCTTGAAAAGAAATCAAGCCTGAGCCAAGACTAGACAAACTGTCTCATTAGCTGAGTGGCTGCTATATAGGCAATTGAGAAATAGATGCACTGCCTCGGTCAAACAGGCCAAATCAAACTACTTCCTTATCGCTATGACAGACTCAGTTAGTGATCCCTTTGAAAGAAATGGTGGTCATGCTGGTCTTGTCCAGTCAGTTGACTGTTATTCCCACATACAGCCTCCAGTTGCCTCGATGGATGATCAGTCAACTTCACGTGACTTGGGAAATGGTAGTCAGGGTTGATTTTTTTGGCAACTCACAGAAACAGAAATTCTTGCTGCCTTAATAGGTATTGACATCAAGAAGTCATTAGGGACCTACAATTTGGACTTTGCTTAAGTATACTGTGTCCCTCATGTTAAAATAAAGGTTCAATAAAAATGTCTGGGTTGCCTCTGAGAATAGCATAGATGTATACACTGACTCGTTGACTGAGTTCATCATGAAGTGCATAGAGGATGTTGTTCCTACTGTGACAATTAGAACTTATCCAAACCAAAAACCCTGGACACATGGCAGCATTCACTCAAAACTGAAGGCACAAACCATCACATTTAACCACCTCAAGGTGACTGGGAACAAGGATGAGTACAAACAGTCCAGCTATGCCCTCTGTAAACCAATCAAACAGTCCAGCTATGCCCTCTGTAAACCAATCAAACAGTCCAGCTATGCCCTCTGTAAACCAATCAAACAGTCCAGCTATGCCCTCTGTAAGCCAATCAAACAGTCCAGCTATGCCCTCTGTAAACCAATCAAACAGTCCAGCTATGCCCTCTGTAAACCAATCAAACAGTCCAGCTATGCCCTCTGTAAACCAATCAAACAGTCCAGCTATGCCCTCTGTAAACCAATCAAACAGTCCAGCTATGCCCTCTGTAAACCAATCAAACAGTCCAGCTCTCCCCTCTGTAAACCAATCAAACAGGCAAAACATCAGCACAGAGACAAAGTGGAGTCACAATTCAACGGCTCAGACAAGAGACGTTTGTGGCAGGGACTCCTGACAATCACAGATTATAAAGGGAAAACCAGCCATGTCACTGACACCGATGCCTTGATCCCGGACAAGCTAAACACCTTCTTTGCCCGCTTCGAGGAAAACACATTGCCACACTCACTTCTGTCATCATGAAGTGTTTTGAGAGGCTAGTTAAGGATCATATCACCTCCACCTTTCCCGACACCCTAAACCCACTTCAATTTGCATCCGCCCCAACAGATCCACAGATGACGCAATCACCATCGCACTGCACACTGCCCCATCCCATCTGTACAAGAGGAAAACCTATATAAGAATGGTGTTCATTGACTACAGCTCAACATCATAGTTCCATCCAAGCTCATCACTAAGCTCGGTGCCCTGGGTCTGAAACCCACCCTGTGCAACTGGGTCCTAAACTTCCTTACGGGCCGACCCCAGGTGGTGAAGGTAGGAAACAACTCCTCCATTACACTGATCCTCAACACTGGCGACCCACAAGATTGCGTGCCCAGCTCCCTATTGTACTTCCTGTTCACCCATGACTGTGTGGCCACGCATGTCTCCAACTCAATCAAGAAGTTTGCAGATGACACAACAGTGGTAGGACTGATTACCAACAATGTTGAGACAGCCTACAGGGAAGAGTTGAGGTCCCTGGGGTAGTGTTGCCGGGAAAATAACCTCTCACCCAACGTAAACAAAATGAAGGAGCTGAAGGTTGACCTTCAGGAGACAGCATAGGGACACACCCCCATCCACATCGACGGCGCCGTATTGAAGAGGCTGAAAAGCTTCACGTTCCTCAGTGTGCACATCACTGACAACCTGAAATGGTCCACCCACACAGACAGTATGGTGAAGTAGGCGCAACAGCGCTTCTTCAACCTCAGGAGGGTGAATACAATTGGCTTGGCCACTAAGATCTTGGCTCTACAGATGCATCATTGAGAGCATCCTGTCGGGCTGTATCACCGCCTGGCATGGCAACTGCACCGCCCGCAACAGCAGGGATCTTCAGAGGGTGGTGCATCACCAGGGGCACACTACCTGTCCTCCAGGTCATCTACATCACCTGGTGTCAGAGGAAGGCCAAGAAGATCATCAAGGACCTCAGCCACCCGAGCCACGGCCTGTTCACCCCGCTACCATCTAGAAGGCAGAGGGTCTCAAAACTTGGACCGAGAGACTGAAAAATGTTTTCTATCTTCAGTCAATCAAACTGTTAACTAGTCACCACTAGCCGGCCACCTCTTTATACCCTGCCCTGAACTTTAATCAATGATACTAGCCGGCTTCCCTATGTACATAGTCATTGAACACTGGTCACTTTAATCATGTTTACATACTGTATTACCCACTGTATATGTATATAGTGTATTCTAGTCAAGGCTCATCCTATGTAACTACTGCTGTATACCTTTTCTATTCACATACTGTCCATAATGTCTAGACACACCATCATATACATATATATTTACATTCCACAAGGACATTGCTCGTTCTAATATTTCTACATTTCCTAATTTCTTAATGACATTTTTTGTATTTAGGAACATAAACATTTCACTACACCTGCGATAACATCTACAAAATATGTGTACGTGACCAATACATTTTGATTTGATTTGATTTACTGGTGGGCCTCATTCCTATCACTCCACCCATTTGGTCCCAAAACCCAAACCCCAACTTTCCCAGCCCTCTCTCTAGACCCATTCATATTTACCAGCTCTAGCCCTATCCCAGTCCAATCCCACAGCCCCTGCCCTGGCCACAACCAGAGCCCCATACCTCGGCAAAGCCACAGCTCCAGGTCCATGCTGCCCCAGCCTAGGCTGTTTATCTGTAGGTCAGTTGACAGCTTTTAAAACTGGGCTTAATGAGACTTAGATGGGTTAGAGGACTGGAACAGAGCAGGAGTGAGACAGCTGTCTGTATGCCCTGCCACACCACCACTCAACCACACACACACACACACACACACACACACACACACACACACACACACACACACACACACACACACACACACAACAGGGTTCGGAGCCCAGTCCTTACTGGCTTCAATGCCTGTTTCTCCTTAACATCTGAGACTGATTACAGTACATCTGTGACTCTCAGTTTCCACCGTTAGGGAGTGTGTGTGTGAGTGAGAGAGTTAGAGACAAAGAGCAGTGCCACACACACTTTTGTGATCTGTGATGTCTGGAGTCTCCAGCATGATCCTCTCTCCTCCATGTCTCTCCATGGTCCTCTCTCCTCCATGTCTCTCCCTGTTTCTCTCTCCTCCATGTCTCTCCCTGGTCCTCTCTCCTCCATGTCTCTCCCTGGTCCTCTCTCCTCCATGTCTCTCCCTGTTCCTCTCTCCTCCATGTCTCTCCCTGTTCCTCTCTCCTCCATGTCTCTCCCTGGTCCTCTCTCCTCCATGTCTCTCCCTGGTCCTCTCTCCTCCATGTCTCTCCCTGTTCCTCTCTCCTCCATGTCTCTCCATGATCCTCTCTCCTCCATGTCTCTCCCTGTTCCTCTCTCCTCCATGTCTCTCCCTGGTCCTCTCTCCTCCATGTCTCTCCCTGGTCCTCTCTCCTCCATGTCTCTCCCTGGTCCTCTCTCCTCCATGTCTCTCCCTGTTCCTCTCTCCTCCATGTCTCTCCCTGTTCCTCTCTCCTCCATGTCTCTCCCTGGTCCTCTCTCCTCCATGTCTCTCCCTGGTCCTCTCTCCTCCATGTCTCTCCCTGGTCCTCTCTCCTCCATGTCTCTCCCTGGTCCTCTCTCCTCCATGTCTCTCCCTGTTCCTCTCTCCTCCATGTCTCTCCCTGTTCCTCTCTCCTCCATGTCTCTCCATGATCCTCTCTCCTCCATGTCTCTCCCTGTTCCTCTCTCCTCCATGTCTCTCCCTGTTCCTCTCTCCTCCATGTCTCTCCCTGGTCCTCTCTCCTCCATGTCTCTCCCTGTTTGTCTCTCCTTCATGTCTCTCCCTGTTCCTCTCTCCTCCATGTCTCTCCCTGTTCCTCTCTCCTCCATGTCTCTCCCTGGTCCTCTCTCCTCCATGTCTCTCCCTGGTCCTCTCTCCTCCATGTCTCTCCCTGTTCCTCTCTCCTCCATGTCTCTCCATGATCCTCTCTCCTCCATGTCTCTCCCTGTTCCTCTCTCCTCCATGTCTCTCCCTGGTCCTCTCTCCTCCATGTCTCTCCCTGGTCCTCTCTCCTCCATGTCTCTCCCTGGTCCTCTCTCCTCCATGTCTCTCCCTGGTCCTCTCTCCTCCATGTCTCTCCCTGTTCCTCTCTCCTCCATGTCTCTCCCTGTTCCTCTCTCCTCCATGTCTCTCCCTGGTCCTCTCCCCTCCATGTCTCTCCCTGGTCCTCTCTCCTCCATGTCTCTCCCTGGTCCTCTCTCCTCCATGTCTCTCCCTGGTCCTCTCTCCTCCATGTCTCTCCCTGTTCCTCTCTCCTCCATGTCTCTCCCTGTTCCTCTCTCCTCCATGTCTCTCCATGATCCTCTCTCCTCCATGTCTCTCCCTGGTCCTCTCTCCTCCATGTCTCTCCCTGTTCCTCTCTCCTCCATGTCTCTCCCTGGTCCTCTCTCCTCCATGTCTCTCCCTGTTTGTCTCTCCTTCATGTCTCTCCCTGTTCCTCTCTCCTCCATGTCTCTCCATGATCCTCTCTCCTCCATGTCTCTCCCTGGTCCTCTCTCCTCCATGTCTCTCCCTGTTCCTCTCTCCTCCATGTCTCTCCCTGTTCCTCTCTCCTCCATGTCTCTCCCTGTTCCTCTCTCCTCCATGTCTCTCCCTGTTCCTCTCTCCTCCATGTCTCTCCCTGTTCCTCTCTCCTCCATGTCTCTCCATGGTCTTCTCTCCTCCATGTCTCTCCCTGGTCCTCTCTCCTCCATGTCTCTCCCTGTTCCGCTCTCCTCCATGTCTCTCCCTGGTCCTCTCTCCTCCATGTGTCTCCCTGTCTCCCTGTTCCTCTCTCCTCCATGTCTCTCCCTGTCTCCCTGTTCCTCTCTCCTCCATGTCTCTCCCTGTCTCCCTGTTCCTCTCTCCTCTATGTCTCTCCCTGTCTCCCTGTTCCTTTCTCCTCTATGTCTCTCTCTGTCTCCCTGTCCCTCTCTCCTCCATGTCTCTCCCTGTTCCTCTCTCCTCCATGTCTCTCCCTGTCTCCCTGTTCCTCTCTCCTCCATGTCTCTCCCTGTCTCCCTGTTCCTCTCTCCTCTATGTCTCTCCCTGTCTCCCTGGTCCTCTCCCCTCCATGTCTCTCCCTGGTCCTCTCTCCTCCATGTCTCTCACTGGTCCTCTCTCCTCCATGTCTCTCCCTGGTCCTCTCTCCTCCATGTCTCTCCCTGTTCCTCTCTCCTCCATGTCTCTCCCTGGTCCTCTCTCCTCCATGTCTCTCCCTGTTCCTCTCTCCTCCATGTCTCTCCATGATCCTCTCTCCTCCATGTCTCTCCCTGTTCCTCTCTCCTCCATGTCTCTCCCTGGTCCTCTCTCCTCCATGTCTCTCCCTGGTCCTCTCTCCTCCATGTCTCTCCCTGGTCCTCTCTCCTCCATGTCTCTCCCTGTTCCTCTCTCCTCCATGTCTCTCCCTGTTCCTCTCTCCTCCATGTCTCTCCCTGGTCCTCTCTCCTCCATGTCTCTCCCTGGTCCTCTCTCCTCCATGTCTCTCCCTGGTCCTCTCTCCTCCATGTCTCTCCCTGGTCCTCTCTCCTCCATGTCTCTCCCTGTTCCTCTCTCCTCCATGTCTCTCCCTGTTCCTCTCTCCTCCATGTCTCTCCATGATCCTCTCTCCTCCATGTCTCTCCCTGTTCCTCTCTCCTCCATGTCTCTCCCTGTTCCTCTCTCCTCCATGTCTCTCCCTGGTCCTCTCTCCTCCATGTCTCTCCCTGTTTGTCTCTCCTTCATGTCTCTCCCTGTTCCTCTCTCCTCCATGTCTCTCCCTGTTCCTCTCTCCTCCATGTCTCTCCCTGGTCCTCTCTCCTCCATGTCTCTCCCTGGTCCTCTCTCCTCCATGTCTCTCCCTGTTCCTCTCTCCTCCATGTCTCTCCATGATCCTCTCTCCTCCATGTCTCTCCCTGTTCCTCTCTCCTCCATGTCTCTCCCTGGTCCTCTCTCCTCCATGTCTCTCCCTGGTCCTCTCTCCTCCATGTCTCTCCCTGGTCCTCTCTCCTCCATGTCTCTCCCTGGTCCTCTCTCCTCCATGTCTCTCCCTGTTCCTCTCTCCTCCATGTCTCTCCCTGTTCCTCTCTCCTCCATGTCTCTCCCTGGTCCTCTCCCCTCCATGTCTCTCCCTGGTCCTCTCTCCTCCATGTCTCTCCCTGGTCCTCTCTCCTCCATGTCTCTCCCTGGTCCTCTCTCCTCCATGTCTCTCCCTGTTCCTCTCTCCTCCATGTCTCTCCCTGTTCCTCTCTCCTCCATGTCTCTCCATGATCCTCTCTCCTCCATGTCTCTCCCTGGTCCTCTCTCCTCCATGTCTCTCCCTGTTCCTCTCTCCTCCATGTCTCTCCCTGGTCCTCTCTCCTCCATGTCTCTCCCTGTTTGTCTCTCCTTCATGTCTCTCCCTGTTCCTCTCTCCTCCATGTCTCTCCATGATCCTCTCTCCTCCATGTCTCTCCCTGGTCCTCTCTCCTCCATGTCTCTCCCTGTTCCTCTCTCCTCCATGTCTCTCCCTGTTCCTCTCTCCTCCATGTCTCTCCCTGTTCCTCTCTCCTCCATGTCTCTCCCTGTTCCTCTCTCCTCCATGTCTCTCCCTGTTCCTCTCTCCTCCATGTCTCTCCATGGTCTTCTCTCCTCCATGTCTCTCCCTGGTCCTCTCTCCTCCATGTCTCTCCCTGTTCCGCTCTCCTCCATGTCTCTCCCTGGTCCTCTCTCCTCCATGTGTCTCCCTGTCTCCCTGTTCCTCTCTCCTCCATGTCTCTCCCTGTCTCCCTGTTCCTCTCTCCTCCATGTCTCTCCCTGTCTCCCTGTTCCTCTCTCCTCTATGTCTCTCCCTGTCTCCCTGTTCCTTTCTCCTCTATGTCTCTCTCTGTCTCCCTGTCCCTCTCTCCTCCATGTCTCTCCCTGTTCCTCTCTCCTCCATGTCTCTCCCTGTCTCCCTGTTCCTCTCTACTCCATGTCTCTCCCTGTCTCCCTGTTCCTCTCTCCTCTATGTCTCTCCCTGTCTCCCTGTTGCTCTCTCCTCCATGTCTCTCCCTGTCTCCCTGTTCCTCTCTCCTCCATGTCTCTCCCTGTTCCTCTCTCCTCCATGTCTCTCCCTGGTCCTCTCTCCTCCATGTCTCTCCCTGGTCCTCTCTCCTCCATGTCTCTCCCTGGTCCTCTCTCCTCCATGTCTCTCCCTGGTCCTCTCTCCTCCATGTCTCTCCCTGTTCCTCTCTCCTCCATGTCTCTCCCTGGTCTTCTCTCATCCAGACCTGTTTATTTTTCCAGAAGAGATGTTATGACTCACACACAGGACAGGAAGAGATCTTTATTAATGAACCAGGGAAGGGGAAAGACACACGCAGATGCGTGTGCACGCACACAGACATACACACACATACACACACATACACACAGACACACACAGACACACACACACATACACACGCACACAGACACACACACAGACACACACACATACACACACACAGACACACACACACACACACACACACACACACACACACACACACACACATACACACAGCAGGGATTAAGATAGTTGGCAACAGCTGACCAATTACAATGTGTCGGCAGTGATGTATGACTACTCTGCTTTGTTTCTATAGTGGACTCTGTTGTTGGTTTATGACCTGATGGTGTCTATACTTTTCTTTTCCCCATCTTTCCCCCTTTCCTCTCTAGTCGTCTGGAGCAGAATGGGATCAAGTCAGTTCCTCCTGGAACCTTCTCTCCCTACAAGAAGCTGCGCAGGATGTAAGTATATACGCTGCTCTATAGGGCTGAAGTACACTAAGTACACTTCCTCTAGGGCTGAAGTACACTAAGTACACTTCCTCTAGGGCTGAAGTACACTTCCTCTAGGGCTGAAGTACACTTCCTCTAGGGCTGAAGTACACTAAGCACACTTCCTCTAGACCTGAAGTACACCAAGTACACTTCCTCTAGGGCTGAAGTACACTAAGCACACTTCCTCTAGGGCTGAAGTACACTAAGTACACTTCCTCTAGGGCTGAAGTACACTAAGCACACTTCCTCTAGACCTGAAGTACACTAAGTACACTTCCTCTAGGGCTGAAGTACACTAAGTACACTTCCTCTAGGGCTGAAGTACACTAAGTACACTTCCTCTAGACCTGAAGTACACTAAGTACACTTCCTCTAGACCTGAAGTACACTAAGCACACTTCCTCTAGACCTGAAGTACACTAAGCACACTTCCTCTAGACCTGAAGTACACCAAGTACACTTCCTCTAGGGCTGAAGTACACTAAGTACACTTCCTCTAGGGCTGAAGTACACTAAGTACACTTCCTCTAGGGCTGAAGTACACTAAGTACACTTCTCAGTTTCATGTCACAACCCCAAACTACCATGTCCAGACTAAGAGCAGGAAGAGGTACAGGGGTGACGGCTGCAGAAGGCTACAGAAAGCTACAAGCTGAAACCTCTCCACAGTAATAACACCTCTCATGTTTCAGTGCTGCCCGCTGGTATTCTCAGCCTGGTTAGAGTGTCTGTCTGAATGTAAACTGTGGCAGATATGATTATGGATATGATGATTATATTATATGATATGGGGGAAATGAAAGAGTGCTGGAATGAAGACTGAGGGTTTGTTCCTCCTCTCCTCTTCTGTTTCTCTCCCCCTTTCTGCCCTACTTACGGGGGTGGTCCAGTAGTATTTCAGCCTCACAAACTACCCGCTGACCAGCCTACCCTTAAAATACATGGGCTACTGGTCACAACTAGCGAGTGCTGGAATGAAGACTGAGGTTTGATCCTCTCCTCTCTGCCCTACTTATGCCTGCTAGCCATTGGGTCAGACATGAGTTGTATGTGGCAGGGGCTTCTAC